>NC_053389.1:487336303-487622785 GCF_905171765.1 Bufo bufo
TCTTCGCCTGGGGCCCAGCCTCCACTATATTTACCCAGTGTGCAGTTAGGGAGATATAGCGTCCCTGGCCGTGCTTACTGGTCCACGTATCTGTGGTTAGGTGGACCTTGCCACAGATGGCGTTGCGCAGTGCACACTGGATTTTGTCCGCCTGGAGAAGTAGTGGCGGCTGGGAACGACGTACTGTGGGACAGCAAGCGACATGAGCTGTTTGAAGCTGTCCGTCCCCACCAGCCTGAATAACAGCATTTTAAAGGCCAGTAGTTTAGAAATACTGTCAGTCAGGGCCAGGGATCGAGGGTGGCTAGGTGGGAATTTACGCTTTCTCTCCAAGGTTTGTGAGATGGAGAGCTGAACGCTTCCGTGTGACATGGTGGAGATGCTTGGTGACGGAGGTGGTGGTGTTGGTGGCACATCCTCTGTTTGCTGAAAGGCAGGTGCCAACGTTCCTCCAGAGGTGGAGGAAGAGGCCGAGGCAGCAGCAGAAGAGGGAGCAGGAGGGTCCTGAGCCCTTTCTTGGTTTTGAAGGTGCTTACTCCACTGCAGCCTGTGTCTCGCATGTAGATGCCTGGTCATGCAGGTTTTGCTAAGGTTCAGAACATTAATGCCTCGCTTCAGGCTCTGATGGCACAGCGTGCAAACCACTCGGGTCTTGTCGTCGGCACATTGTGTGAAGAAGTGCCATGCCAGGGAACTCCTTGAAGCTGCCTTTGGTGTGCTTGGTCCCTGGTGACGGTGGCCAGTAGCAGGCAAACTGTTTTGGCGATGGCTGTTCTGCTTTTGCACCCTGCTCCCTCTTTTGCTACACTGTTGGCTCGGTCTCACCACTGCCTCTTCCTCTGAACTCTGAAAGTCAGTGGCACGACCTTCATTCCATGTGGGGTCTAGGACCTCATTGTCCCCTGCATTGTCTTCCACCCAGTCTTCCTCCCTGACCTCATTTTCGGTCTGCACACTGCAGAAAGACGCAGCAGTTGGCACCTGTGTTTCGTCATCATCAGAGACATTCTGAGGTGGTATTCCCATGTCCTCATCAGGAAACATAAGTGGTTGTGCGTCAGTGCATTCTATGTCTTCCACCCCTGGGGAAGGGCTAGGTGGATGCCCTTGGGAAACCCTGCCAGCAGAGTCTTCAAACAGCATAAGAGACTGCTGCATGACTTGAGGCTCAGACAGGTTCCCCGATATGCACGGGGGTGATGTGAAAGACTGATGGGCATGGGTTTCAGGCGCCACCTGAAACTGAAAGGCGCCACCTGAACTTGCTCAGGCCTTACCATCCTTAGAACGACATTAGGCCCGACCAAATATCGCTGTAGATTCTGGAGGCTACTGGGACCTGAGGTAGTAGGTTCAGAAGGATGTGTAGCTGTGGCAGAACGGCCACGTCCTCTCCCTGCACCAGAGGCTCCATCAACACCACCACCACGACCATGACCGCGTCCCTTATTAGATGTTTGCCTCATAGTTAGCATTCACCAAGCCAAGTAAAAAGTGGTTAAGTCTGTTAAAAATAATTAACCGCCAATAAAAACTCTGATGTAGGGTATTGCACAAATTTTTTTATTTTTTTTTAACTCTATATGACAGCGGTATTTGTGGCCTAAATTTCACAGTAACTTATGCACCTCTAATCCCAGATGTGCAGTATATCAGAGGTTTTTTTTTAACCCCAGTAAGCAAAAGCCGTATTTGTGGCCTAAATTTCACAGTAACTTATGCACCTCTAATCCCAGATGTGCAGTATATCAGAGGGTTTTTTAACCCCAGTAAGCAAAAGCTGTATTTGTGGCCTAAATTTCACAGTAACCTATGCACCTATAATCACAGATGTGCAGTATATAAAACAGTGTTTTTTTCCACTCCGGTATGCGAAAGCCGTATTTGTGGCCTAAAATGAACAGTCCCTCATGCACCTATAATCCTAGATGTGCACTATATGAAACAGATGTTTTTTATCACCCCAGTATGAGAAAGACGTATTTCTGGCCTAAATTGAACAGTCACTTATGCAGCGATAATCCTAGATGTGCACTATATGAAACAAAGGTTTTTTTTTAACCCCAGAGTCTCAAAGCAGTATTTCTGGACTTGCAGACATGCAGATATCCTGTGCTGGTGCACTATTGTTGCATAAAATGGCTGCCGATTATGTTATGTATTGATATTGACTAACTGAAGGAAAAAAAGATTGTTTTTAGCAGTAGTTGGTCAGGGCAGGCTTAAAACAATTGTGCACTGCACCCACAAAACACATTTGCTGTAGATCGCTGAGTAAAGAAGCAGTTCTTCATAAGATTCCTCACTGATCTCTCCCTCACAGCAGCTGCAGCCTATCCCTACACTAATCCGAGCAGAGTGATGGGCGGCGCTACGTGACTCCAGCTTAAATAGAGGCTGGGTCACATGCTGCAGTTGGCAAATCACAGCCATGCCAATAGTAGGCACAGCTCTGATGGCCTTTTGGGGCAAGTAGTATGACGCTTGTTGATTGGCTTCTTTGCAGCCTTTCAAAAAGCGCCATAAAAAATCGCCGAACACTGAACCCGAACTTTTACGTAAATGTTCGGGTTCAGGTCCGGGTGCCGAAAAACCTAAAGTTCGGTACGAACCCGAACTTTACAGTTCGGGTTCGCTCAACTCTAGTGGTTATCTATTTCATGTGATCGCTGGGATCGGAGAGTGCAGGAGCTGTGTGAGGTCTTTCAGAGACCTCGATCAGCCCTGCACTGAGGCTGTATTGCGCTGTACAGCCTCTCTGGGGGGGTGTATTTCTCCTGTAACTTTGGCTACTATGTCAGCCCCAGTTACAGGAGAAATCAACAGTGAAAAAAAAAAAAGTGAAGTAAATGTCCCCCAGAGGTCTTGTATGACCTTATGGGGGACGAAAAGTGTAAATCAAAAAATATAAAAAGAAAGTGTTAAAAAAAGAAAATAAAAAAAAATGTTTCACATGTAAAAAAAAAAATTCCCCAAGTAAGGAATAAAAAAAAAAGTAAAAAATTGAAAAAATTTAATAAAAGACATATTTGGGGTTGCCGCATCCGTGACGGTCGGCTCTATAAATATATCACATGATTGACCCAGTCCGATAAACACCATAAAAAATATAAAAAAATAACTGTCAAAAAAAGTCATTTTTGTCACCTTACATCACAAAAAGTGCAACACCAAGCGATCAAAAAGGCGTATGTCCCAAAAAATTGTACCAATAAAACCGTCCTCATCCCGAAAAAAATTAGCCCCTACATTAGAAAATCTCTCAAAAAATAAAAAAAAACTATAGCTCTCAGAACATGGACACATTAAAACATATTTTTTTTTGTTTAAAAAATGCTATTATTGTGTAAAACTTAAATAAATAAGAAAAACTATACATATTAGGTATCGCCACATCCGTAACAATCTGCTCTATAAAAATGTCCCTTGACCGAACCCCTCAGGTGAACGCTGTAAAAATAAATGAATAAAAACTGTGCTAAAACAACCAATTTTTTGGTCACCTTGCCCCATAGTGTTATAATGAATGATCAAAAATGGAAAATCTGCCAAAAAAGTGAAATTTTAAAATTTGATCTCCATTTTCCTTTAATTCTTGTGGAACACCTAAAGGGTTAACAAAGTTTGTAAAATCGGTTTTAGGTAACTTGAGGGGTGTAGTTTCTACAATGGGGTCATTTATGGGGGTATCCACTATGTAGGCCCCACAAAGTGACTTCAGACCTTAACTGGTCCTTTAAAAAGTGGGTTTTGGCAATTTTCTTAAAAATTTGAAGAATTACTTCTAAACTTCTAAGCCTTCAAACTTCCTAAAAAAATAAAATGACATTTCCAAATTGATGCCAACATAAAGTAGACATATGGGGAATGTTAAGTAAATATTTTATGAGGTATCACTTTCTGTTTTAAAAGCAGAGAAATATAAATTTAGAAAATTGCGAATTTTTCCAAATATTTGGTAAATTTGGGATTTTTTCATAAATAAAGGTGAAATATATTGACTCAAATTTATGACTATCATGAAGTACAATGTGTCACGAGAAAACAATCTCTGAATGATTTGGATAAGTAAAGGCGTTCCAAAGCTATTACCACATAAATTGAGATATGTCAGATTTGCAAAATTAGGCCTGGTCAGGAAGGGGGCAAAAGGCCCAGATTGGAAGTGGCAGGGCTTTTTTTCTGGCGGAACGCACCAGAACGGCGTTCCGCCACCTTTTGTCATCGCAGCCTGCCATGCTCCAGCATCGCAGGCTGCGATGTATCAGCGGGAAGGGACTGGGAGGAGGAGCTGGGGGCCGGTGCGTTCACTGTGCTCCGGCCCCGCCGCTCCAGTACAGTTATAGAATGTGTAAAATTAATAATGATTCTATTCATGAGGCCCCCTCTGTAGTAGAACATTCAATATATCCATCCTACTCACAGGGCTGTTATCGTAATCCAGGCCGGCCAGGCAGACAAGCGGCAGCGTCACTGATTGACGTCATGTGCCTGCGCCGCCTGCTTCATTCATAAAGTAGGCCGGGCAGGCACGTGACGTCAGTCAGTGACGCTGCCGCTCGTCTTCCCGGCCGGCCTGGATTACAATAACAGCCCTGTGAGTAGGATGGATATATTGAATGTTCTACTACAGAGGGGGCCTCATGAATAGAATCATTATTAATTTTACACATTTTATAACTGTACTGGAGCGGCAATGGGGGGGGGGTCTGTGGATGGCAGTGTTATGGGGGGGTCTGTGGATGGCACTGTTAAGGGGGGGGTCTGTGGATGGCACTGTTATGGGGTGGGGGGGCTGTGGATGGCACTGTTAAGGGGGGGGTCTGTGGATGGCACTGTTATGGGGTGGGGGCGGTCTGTGGATGGCACTGTTATGGGGTGGGGGGGTCTGTGGATGGCACTGTTAAGGGGGGGGTCTGTGGATGGCACTGTTATGGGGTGGGGGGGGGTCTGTGGATGGCACTGTTAAGGGGGGGTCTGTGGATGGCACTGTTATGGGGTGGGGGGTCTGTGGATGGCACTGTTATGGGGTGGGGGGGCTGTGGATGGCACTGTTAAGGGGGGGGTCTGTGGATGGCACTGTTATGGGGTGGGGGGTGTCTGTGGATGGCACTGTTATGGGGTGGGGGGGTCTGTGGATGGCACTGTTATGGGGTGGGGGGGTCTGTGGATAGCACTGTTAAGGGAGGTCTGTGGATGGCACTGTTATGGGGTGGGGGGTTCTGTGGATGGCACTGTTATGGGGTGGGGGGGTCTGTGGATGGCACTGTTATGGGGTGGGGGGGTCTGTGGATGGCACTGTTATGGGGTGGGTGGGTGTCTGTGGATGGCACTGTTATGGGGTGGGGGGGTCTGTGGATGGCACTGTTATGGGGTGGGGGGGTCTGTGGATAGCACTGTTAAGGGAGGTCTGTGGATGGCACTGTTATGGGGTGGGGGGTTCTGTGGATGGCACTGTTATGGGGTGGGGGGGTCTGTGGATGGCACTGTTATGGGGTGGGGGGGGGTCTGTGGATTGCACTGTTATAGGATGGGGGGGTCTGTGGATGGCACTGTTATGGGGTGGGGGGGTCTGTGGATTGCACTGTTATAGGATGGGGGGGTCTGTGGATGGCACTGTTATAGGATGGGGGATCTGCGGATGCCATCCCCAGATCCCCCATTAACAGTGCCATCCCCAGATCCCCCATTAACAGTGCCATCCCCATCTGGGGTTTTCTTTGCTGGGCTGGACTTTTATAGTCCCCCCAAATTTTACTTGCATCCCTGTTCTCTAAAGGGGCGGTTTTAGGGGGCGGTCCTAGGGGTGGGTAGGGGCGTGGCCAGGGGAGGGGGGCTGAGTTCCACCACCTTTTCTCTGAGAAAAAAAGCCCTGGGAAGTGGTTAATGCATCTGAACATCTGTGGAGGCATAGAGAGAACCATTTCACACCTAGACATAGAGGTAACTGTTTAGGAGCACTATGTGGACATCTGTAGCAAACACTTCTGAGGTATCCGTGGAAGAAAATTTATGAAGTAGGCATTTTATGGAAGCATCTGTGACAGAAACAAATGTTAAGGGAACCTATGTGGATTATCCTTAGGAGAAAAGCTCCATTATATTACTCTGGTGGTAAGGGATCAACTTTTTAGAACTACAGGAATGTGTCCTACTTTAACCCCACAAATATTTTTTTTTCCATCATAAATTCTGAAAAGTTTGCTACCAATTGTAGTGAAGTATAAGACTTGAGGATTAAACAATGCGTAAGTAACCAAATAATCTCTATATAATGACCAATTATTCTCACAACATATTATTAACATAAGGGTTTGTCGACATTAGTTTTTTTTCAACATGATGACATACCATGACTAATTATTAACATCATCCAACAACTGAGTGGCACAAGTGGCACCATACAATGATCAATTATTAGCTCCGTTCTATTAATAAAAAATACCATCATAACTAAATATTAGTACCAGGGCTGAATATTACCTTAACATAGCTTACTTTGAGAGATAATTTTATGACAGAATTGTGGTAGTGAAGTCACATTCCTTTCCAGTGAAACTACGCCCCCTTTTTGAGCTATGCAAAGATCATTTTTCTGGATGCACCAAATTACGCCACATTTTTTGTGCATTTTACACCAATAGCTAGGTGGACTCCCATTACTAAATGTGGCCCAATGTGGTTCTATGTTTTAATAAAGTGTGTAAAAAGTACACAAATTGCATCAAATTTATCAAAATGACATAAATGACATGAAAACTAGTCATGCTAGACACTTTTCTTCACACCATCTTACGGCAGGTGTACGTTATACAAAAGGCACGCGTATTTAATTAATTTGCTAATTCTACGTATGTGCACCAATTAAAGAGGTTTTCCGAGACTTTTTAACTGAGGTCCTATCCTCTGGTTAAAATATCAATATATGATCCATGGGGGTCTGACCCCTGGACTCCCACAGATTAGCTGTTTGAGAAGGCAGTGGTGTTCCTATTAGCCTTCTCGCAGATTTCCCTAGGCCAGTGACATCACATACATCATCAAATGGTCTAGGGAGTCCCCAGGCCCATTCAAGTGTATAGGGCTGAACTGCACCACCAAGCACAGCCACTGTACAATGAATGATGTGTGCTTTGTAAGCTGCAAAAATGTTGTGGCACTCAAAGGAGAGCCAGTGCCTTCTCAAACATCTGATCACTGGGGGTCTCCGGTGTCAGACCCCCCCACCACACAGTTAAAAAGTCTTAAAAAAAACTTTAATGTATTAACTTTTCAAAACTGCAAGGTAAGTGTAAAAGTGTCTAAAATGATACATTTATTATAAGTTGTATGTTCCACCTTTTTGCTGGAATTTTTCCCAGTAAATCTGCCTCATTGATTCAGCTATTGTACCTATTCATAATGTTTTCCATGTAATATAATAAATTTTAATAGTATTATACTGGGAGAGCTATACTTTCATGCGTTATTTCTAATGATTCCATATCTGGAATGAGTGGATGCCTTTAGCACTAATGTATTTAATAATACATGCCAGTTCAGATTCAGTATTTGAGCTTAAAATCCAAAGATATACAGTATGGCAGAATTGTCGTAACAATGCAGTATAAGAGAAAGATGGGGTCGTGACAAAACTGGTGTGGACTGGTAATAATGTCAACATTCACATTAACATAGGAACATCCCTTTATGTCCTATACTGTACTCAGTTGAAATGTATTTTGAATGTTCCATCTGGCTGTACTAAATTAGATTATAGTAATTTCATAGAGAATATATAAAAAGGCAATTAAGCACATTAAATATGCTAGAATGTCTAACCATATTGATGAGTTTGCAGTAGTCACAATGCATCTGTGACTATTCCAAAAATAACTTCTTTGATGCTTCTCTTTGAAGTAAAGTGTAGCTTAAAAATAAAGACATATGTTAGGAAGAAATGGAGAAATAAAGACACTTTAAGCTAGTTATAGGAATTAATTCCATATAACTAGGGTTGAGCGAACCCGAACTGTAAAGTTCGGGTTCGTACCGAACGTTAGAATTTTTGTACCCCAGACCCGAACATTTCTGTAAAAGTTCGGGTTCGGTGTTTGGCGCTTTTTGAAAGGCTGCAGAGAACCAATCAACAAGCGTCATACTACTTGCCCCAAGAGGCCATCACAGCCATGCCTACTATTGGCATGGCTGTGATTGGCCAGTGCAGCATGTGACCCAGCCTCTATTTATAGAGGACCTTTCACTAGTTTAAAAACTAAAAACGAACTATATCAGTGGGCAGAGCGGCGCCCAGGGGTCCCCCTGCACTTACTAGTATGTCTGGGCGCCGCTCCGTTCGCCCGGTATAGGCTCCGGTGTCTCAGCTCCCTCTGTTGTACTGGGCAGAGTTTTTGTATTAGGTTTATCCCTTGCTGCAGCGCTGGCCAATCGTAGCGCACAGCTCATAGCCTGGGAGTCCCAGGCTATGAGCTGTGCGCTATGATTGGCCAGCGCTGCAGCAAGGGACAACCCTAATACAAAAACATCGCCCAGTACAACAGAGGGAGCTGAGACACCGGAGCCTATACCGGGCAAACGGAGCGGCGCCCAGACATACTAGTAAGTGCAGAGGGAAGTTTGTAAAATCAGTTTTAAAAATGAAAAAAAAAAAAATTCCCTAAACATGTTTGGTATCGCCGCGTCCGTAACAACCTGATCTATAAAATGGTCATGTTACTTTCCCGGCACGGTGAACGCTATAAAAATAAAAAAATAAAAACTATTAGGAAATTGAAATTTTGCCCACCTTACTTCCCAAAAAAGGTAATAAAAGTGATCAAAAAAGTCGCATGTACGCCAAAATAGTACCAATCAAACCGTCATCTCATCCCGCAAAAATCATACCCTACCCAAGATAATCGCCCAAAAAATGAAAAAAACTATGGCTCTCAGACTATGGAAACACTAAAACATGATTTTTTTTTGTTTCAAAAATGAAATCATTGTGTAAAACTTAAATAAATAAAAAAAAAGTATACATATTAGGTATTGCCGCGTCCGTATCGACCGGCTCTATAAAAATATCACATGACCTAACCCCTCAGGTGACCACCGTAAGAAAATAAAAACGATGTAAAAAATGCAATTTTTTGTCATCTTACGTCACAAAAAGTGTAATATCAAGCGATCAAAAAGTCATATGCACCCCAAAATAGTGCCAATCAAACCGTCATCTTATCTCGCAAAAAATGAGACCCTACTTAAGATAATCGCCCAAAAACTGAAAAAACTATGGCTCTTAGACTATGGAGACACTAAAATATTTTTTTTTGTTTTAAAAATGAAATCATTGTGTAAAACTTACATAAATAAAAAATTTTTTATACATATTAGATATCACCGCGTCCGTGACAACCTGCTCTATAAAATTACCACATGATCTAACCTGTCAGATGAATGTTGTAAATAACAAAAAAAAAAACGTGCCAAAAAATCTATTTCTTGTTACCTTGCCGCACAAAAAAGTGTAATATAGAGCAACCAAAAATCATATGTACCCTAAACTAGTACCAACAAAACTGCCACCCTATCCCGTAGTTTCTAAAATGGGGTCACTTTTTTGGAGTTTCTACTCTAGGGGTGCATCAGGGGGGCTTCAAATGGGACATGGTGTCAAAAAACCAGTCCAGCAAAATCTGGCTTCCAAAAACCATACGGCGCACCTTTCCCTCTACGCCCTACTGTGTGCCCGTACAGTAGTTTACGGCCACATATGGGGTGTTTCTGTAAACGGCAGAGTCAGGGCAATAAAGATACAGTCTTGTTTGGCTGTTAACCCTTGCTTTGTTAGTGGAAAAAATGGGTTAAAATGGAAAATTAGGCAAAAAAATGAAATTCTCAAATTTCATCCCCATTTGCCAATAACTCTTGTGCAACACCTAAAGGGTTAACGAAGTTTGTAAAATCAGTTTTGAATACCTTGAGGGGTGTAGTTTATAGAATGGGGTCATTTTTGGGCGGTTTCTATTATGTAAGCCTCGCAAAGTGACTTCAGACCTGTAGTGGTCCCTAAAAATTGGGTTTTTGTTTTAAGATTTGCTTCTAAACTTCTAAGCCTTGTAACATCCCCAAAAAATAGAATATCATTCCCAAAATGCTACAAACATGAAGTAGACATATGGGGAATGTAAAGTAATCACAATTTTTGGGGGTATTACTATGTATTACAGAAGTAGAGAAACTGAAACTTTGAAATTTGCAAATTTTTCAAAATGTTTGGTAAATATGGTATTTTTCTATGCAAAAAAATTAACTTTTTTGACCCAATTTTAACAGTGTCATGAAGTACAATATGTGACGAAAAAACAATCTCAGAACGGCCTGGATAAGTCAAAGCGTTTTAAAGTTATCAGCACTTAAAGTGACACTGGTCAGATTTGCAAAAAATGGCCAAGTCCTTAAGGTGAAAAAATGGTAGAGTCCTGAAGGGGTTAAATAATGCAAAATACAATATAAATAATAACTGAAGATGCACTATTCATTTGAATGGGGACAATCTGATACCACATAGAATGATCACATCGGTTAGATAAAGAAATAAATAAATTAAAAGAGTCAACGGGACAAAAACTGAGTGACCAGACTGTTCTGGGCCTTACGGACCAAGCGTTTTTCTTCCTTTTTTCCTTGTCGCGTTCCAAGAGCTATAACTTTTATTTTTCTGTCTATATAGCTTTTTGAGGGCTTGTTTTTTGCGGGACAATTTGTAGTTTTTAATGGCTCTATTTTGGGGTACACATAACTCTCTGATTAACTTTAATGAACTCTTTTTGGGAGAGAGATGGGAAAAACAGCAATACTGCCACAGCGTTTTTACGTTATACATTTTACGGCGTTCATTTTTTGTCATACATAACATAATAGCTTTATTCTCTGGGTCTGTACGATTACAGTGATACCAAATACATATATGTTTTTTACGTTTTACTACTTTTTTGCAATAAAACCCCTTTTTGTTTTTTAAGAAAATAATGTTTTTGCATTGTCACTTCCAAAGAAATATTCCAGCAAAAAGGGATGCTTGAAAACAAAATTTTATTGAACATATATTTTTCATAATAAAGGAAAGGGGGAAAGGATAGCAAAACATATAGGGCAGGGGAAGAAAACAATCAGAGAGTCACCGTGTGTAAAACACAGCAAAGCAAAAGCTCTCTGAGTTCCACCCCTGACCACAATTGCTGAAAAGAGTGAACTGTGGTCCTAATAAAAATGATAGGCCATGTCACTTATTCATAACACAAGTGTGGATTGCAACAATGTAGCAGTAAGTGTCCCCCATGCACATAGCCACCAAAACTCTCTGCCACTGTACAATCCAATACACGGGGGGGAACACACGTTGCTCAAACACTCAGCAGCTGTTGCAAGCCACACACTAAAACGTCTGATCTGCTGGCTAATAATAATTCATGCCCTGCTCTGAATAAAGTTACAGACACCTGGTGTGTCTGGCTCTACGTGTTTCTACGTGAGGTATCATCAGGAGCCCACCCTGTAACATCTGAGCAGACTTAGAGCAATGTGTGTTGAGACGCGCTCCCCCTCTCTCACTAGGGGCAGCACTCCGGCACTTCCTTTTTTATGAAAAAGGTATATTCAATAAAACGTTTTTGTTTTCAAGCATCCCTTTTTGCTGGAATATTTATTTGCTATATAACAGGGTTGCATAACTGTCAATTTGTGAATTTGTGTAAACCACTTCCAAAGACCTATAACTTTTTTATTTTTATTTACGTGGAGTTGTGGAGTTGTGGAGTTTATTATATATTAAATATGACATTGTATTATCTAGACCAGATGGTGAGTGCCTGTTTTTACTTTATACATTTCAATGCTATTTTTTGGATGATAGGGTGAATCATCTAAAAACAGAGCACCTTGACCACAGACCGGGTACGGGTGAGCCACGATATACTTGCTATATCATTTTGGATTAAATGGCACTTTTTGATCGCTTGTTATTATTTTTTTTCAGTGGCAACTAAGAATAAATTAGCACCATAGAAGATAATTTACATGATAATTATGTAGTGCGGGTCGTTACAGACGCGACAATACCAAACATATGGGGAAGAAAAAAAATTCACTTTTTTTTTTCATTGAAAAGCGTATTTTCAATGGAAAAAAAGTGTAATTTTTTGTATGTTTTTATTTGTTTAATAAATGAGATTTTTTTTTCTTTTTTTACCACTAAATAGTACCACAAGGGGACTATAACAGACAGCATTTTGATTGCTTATAAAATGCAACGTGCTATTCCTATAGTGCATTGCATTTTAATGGCAATGCTACTCTGATATTGTCCAGCAGTCTGCGCCTCTCTGGGGCCTACTTTAGACCCCAGGCAGCCTTCACACACATTGGCACCCTGCGATAAGATTTGTGGGGTGCCGATGGGAGACAGAGGGAGTCCGCTCCCTCTGTCAGCACTTCACATGCGGCTGGCGGCATGTAAAGTGTTAAACAGCCGAAATCGGCACTCCTGCCGATCCGGACTGTTAGAGCATTGCTGCAGCTCACATATGAGTAGAGATGGCCTTGTGGTTCTCCCTGAGGTCTTTTTGCAGCGAACTTTGCTAGTTCGTGGTTTGCCGAAAGGGTCGAACATATTGCGATGTCCGCCGGCACCATATTCTTTTACATTGTGAAGCACTTTGACCCATTACACATACATCAGGTGGTACAGGACAGCCAATTGAGACGTTTCAGCATATCAACATACCCCCTACGTTATAAATAAACCCGATCTGGCTGCCATTTTACATTCAGTCTTTTGCCAGTGTAGGGAGAGGTTGCTGTGTGGAGCAGGGACAGACTGTTAGGGACACCAAAAGCTAGCTAATAGGACCACAAAAGTCATTTTAAGGACTGGTATAGGTGTGCAATCAATAAGTGTGACATATAGAGGGGTGTGATATACTTATAATATACTTTCTAACATAGAAACTATATTATAGTGCAATTGTATTGTGCAGCAGTTTTGTGCGGTTCTGCTGCGATACTGCAGCTATACAGAGTGCCAAACGCTATTGGAACAAATAATTTCTACTGCTGTGATATACTAGTTCCCCCCCAAAAAAACTGATTGAAGCAGGGGTGCGATATACCAATAATATACTTTCTATATAGTGCATTTAGATAGTGCAGCATTTGTTTGCGGTTTTGCTGCGTTACCACAGCTACAGATATTGACAAACACCATTGGATCAAATAATTTCTACTGGTGTGATATATCAGTTGCCCCCCAAAAAAACTGATTGAAGCAGAGGTGTTATATACCAATAATATACTTTTTATATAGTGCAGTTGGGTAGTGCAGCATTTGTTTGCGATTTGGACAAATGCTTTTGGAACAAATAATTTCTACTGGTGTGATATACCAGTTGCCCCCCAAAAAATAGATTGAAGCAGCGGTGTGATATACCATTTTTATACTTTCTAAAACCATGTAATCTATCTCTAGCCACATACTTACTTGTTCTTTTATGTACGCTGAATGCATAATTTTTGGGGCCTGTAGTCCACTGGCCTCCTGGAAAATTGATATCCAATGACCATGTAATCTACCTCCAGCCACATACTTACTTGTTCTTTTATGTACGCTGAATGCATAATTTTTGGGGCCTGTAGTACACTGGCCTGCTGTAAAATTTATATCCAATGACCGTGTAATCTACCTCAAGCCGCATACTTACTTGTTCTTGCGGCCTCGGAGGAATTCAACACCGGTGAAGACCACGTGTTATCGCATTTCAACTATTATCATTAGGGTTTTTTTCAGGAGGGGGGATTTTTTTAGCCATGTTTTTAATCCAATTTTATATTTTTAGTTCTTTTAAACATATGTATTTGACCTTTATTTGTACTGGCCTGCAGTAAAATTGATATCTATTTACTGTGTAATATACCTCTGGCCACATAATCACTTGATCTTTTCTGTCTAATGAATGCGTAATGTTTGGGGCCTGTAGTCCAGTGGCCTACAGTAAAATTTTTATCCATTGACCGCATAATGTACCTCGAGCCACATAATCACAATTTCTTTTATGTCAGGTGAATGCCTAATTTTTAAGACCCGTACTCCCATGGACTAAAATAAAAAATTTCTAGGCTCCAACTGGGCACATTTCAGAGAATTTCCATTTAAGACGTATAAAAGTGTCCCCTGATTAAGATACATATTTTTTGTTGGAATTTCTGTCATTGATCCCCCTCTAGTATGTCACTGTCCATGTTGTGGGACTATTTGTACACTTCTATTAAGTATTTGGTGGCTGCTAATATGAGCTGAAGATTTTTCAGGTTCGTCTGCCATTAAAGTGAATGGGGCCCGCCACGAATATGCGGTTTGCGAACATTTGATCGCGTTCGCGAACCGTCTAGGCCAATGTTCGTCCATCACTACATATGAAAGCCGAGTCCCTGCTTCCCACTGCACTAAGGCCCCTTAGTGACTGCCGTAAAAAGGCGTATGGGTGGTCACTAAGGGGTTAAACCATTATCTTCACAGATTAAATTACATCTCTACCCTTTTTTCCCATCTATCCTTATATTTATTATTATTAACAAAGTATTTTTATAATCTAGATGGTGAAATAATATATTGCCAAATGTATTCTTGAAAATGCATTAGTACATTAAACATTTATCAAAAATCTTATAAAGATAATATAGGAGCTGCAGTACTTTGTTAATGCAAAGCATCTGGGGTCAGTGCACATGGTTTTCTATCAAGCTGAGATAAAACTCTCTATGTAAAGGTGTAAAATAGTTGGTAACAGTGGCAAAATATGGAAATCATCCAAAATCTGCGAAAACACTATGTTTCAGGGTACAGATAAATATGCAACACAACAAGCAAAAGGGAAATCAGCAGGCAATCTACACAAATAGAAATAAATTACATGAAGGCAATAATGCACACAAATCAAATATACACTTACGTCACTGTGTGCCTGACTGCTAGGTTAAGTATAAATACGCACACTACAGGATTTTAATATTTATTGCTTAGTAAATTGCCTGCTTTAGATTTAGGACATAGAAAAAAGAAATATTTGCTTTTTTTGCTCTAGGAGAAATATTGGACTGTAATGTTTTTTCTTTTCAGCAAAGTTATACATTTTCATGAGACCTAGAAAGAAAGTATCTTCAGATACTGAATAACAACTGGTGGGTGCCAAAAGAACGCAAAGCAAAACCTCCCTCACAGACAATTGAATAGAAAGGGATGATCTATTGTGAGCTGACAAAAGCATTTAGATCATTTTTCTTGATCAGTTGAAAGGTTTTGTTCTCCTTTGCCACAAACAGTCTTTTTTGTTTTTTCAGTGTTTCAAAAATTCTAAATAAAGCAACTTTATCTACACTATATAAAAAATAAAGTCTTAGGCTGAGGTCACATCAGCGTTTCAGTTCTCTGTTACTCTAGTCCGCCCAAAAGTTAAATAAAAATCAATAAAACGTATCTGTTTTTCCCCCCCATAGACCTGAATTGATGGATGTACAGTAAGTGTCAGTTATTGTCCAATCCGTTCCGAGTCTGCATTAAAGGATGGAAAAAAAGTCCAGATTTACCCACTATCCTATTTTCTTAGCTGATCTAATTTCTGCACAGGTGGTGAATGGACCCTCGAAGCTGCCATCTAAATGACTGTGGCTAAACTAAAGTGTGGAAGTCTGAGGTATTCCCTAGTGTTTATTCTTTAACCCCTGCAAAGGAATCTATATTTTGCTCCAGGAAATCATAAAGTCATCAAAGTAGTCTCAGATACTATGATACCGGCTACTGTGGTGTTGAGACAGTGGTAAGCTCAGGAACCAAACATATAATTGTAAACAGAAAGGCAGACATGAGGCATAAGGCCTAGATATGAGCAATTTTTTTGAATGAATCGGTCAGGAAATTTGATTCAGATATTAATAAATTCACCCTGAATTTAACCACCTCAGCCCCCAGTGCTTAAACACCCTGAAAGACCAGGCCACTTTTTACACTTCTGACCTACACTACTTTCACCATTTATTGCTCGGTCATGCAACTTACCACCCAAATGAATTTTACCTCCTTTTCTTCTCACTAATAGAGCTTTCATTTGGTGGTATTTCATTGCTGCTGACATTTTTACTTTTTTTGTTATTAATCGAAATTTAACGATTTTTTTGCAAAAAAATGACATTTTTCACTTTCAGTTGTAAAATTTTGCAAAAAAAATGACATCCATATATAAATTTTGCTCTAAATTTATTGTCCTACATGTCTTTGATAAAAAAAAAAATGTTTAAGTAAAAAAAAAATGGTTTGGGTAAAAGTTATAGCGTTTACAAACTATGGTACAAAAATGTGAATTTCCGCTTTTTGAAGCAGCTCTGACTTTCTGAGCACCTGTCATGTTTCCTGAGGTTCTACAATGCCCAGACAGTACAAACACCCCACAAATGACCCCATTTCGGAAAGTACACACCCTAAGGTATTCGCTGATGGGCATAGTGAGTTCATAGAACTTTTTATTTTTTGTCACAAGTTAGCGGAAAATGATGATTTTTATTTATTATTTTTTTTTTCTTACAAAGTCTCATATTCCACTAACTTGTGACAAAAAATAAAAACTTCCATGAACTCACTATGCCCATCACGAAATACCTTGGGGTCTCTTCTTTCCAAAATGGGGTCACTTGTGGGGTAGTTATACTGCCCTGGCATTCTAGGGGCCCAAATGTGTGGTAAGGAGTTTGAAATCAAATTCTGTAAAAACTGACCAGTGAAATCCGAAAGGTGCTCTTTGGAATGTGGGCCCCTTTGCCCACCTAGGCTGCAAAAAAGTGTCACACATCTGGTATCTCCGTATTCAGTAGAAGTTGGGGAATGTGTTTTGGGGTGTCATTTTACATATACCCATGCTGGGTGAGATAAATATCTTGGTCAAATGCCAACTTTGTATAAAAAAATGGGAAAAGTTGTCTTTTGCCAAGATATTTCTCTCACCCAGCATGGGTATATGTAAAAAGACACCCCAAAACACATTCCGTGAGGGGTATGGTGAGTTCATGTGAGATTTAATTTTTTGTCACAAGTTAGTGGAATATGAGACTTTGTAAGAAAAAAAAATAATAATTCCGCTAACTTGGGCCAAAAAAATGTCTGAATGGAGCCTTACAGAGGGGTGATCAATGACAGGGGGGTGATCAATGACAGGGGGGTGATCAATGACAGGGGGGTTGATCAATGACAGGGGGGTGATCAATGACAGGGGGGTGATCAATGACAGGGGGGTGATCAATGACAGGGGGTGATCAATGACAGGGGGGGTGATCAATGACAGGGGGGTTGATCAATGACAGGGGGGTGATCAATGACAGGGGTTGATCAATGACAGGGGGGTGATCAATGACAGGGGGGTGATCAATGACAGGGGGGGTGATCAATGACAGGGGGGGTGATCAATGACAGGGGTGGTGATCAATGACAGGGGGGTGATCAGAGAGTCTATATGGGGTGATAACCACAGTCATTGATCACGCCCGTGTAAGGCTTCATTCAGACGTCCGGATGCGTTTTGCGGATCCGATCCATCTATCAGTGGATCAGTAAAAATCATGCGGACGTCTGAATGGAGCTTTACAGGGGGGTGATCAATGACAGGGGGGTAATCAATGACAGGGGGGTGATCAGGGAGTCTATATGGGGTGATCACCACAGTCATTGATCATGCCCCTGTAAGGCTTCATTCAGACGTCCGGATGCGTTTTGCGGATCCGATCCATCTATCAGTGGATCCGTAAAAATCATGCGGACGTCTGAATGGAGCTTTACAGGGGGGTAATCAATGACAGGGGGGTGATCAGGGAGTCTATATGGGGTGATAACCACAGTCATTGATCATGCCCCTGTAAGGCTTCATTCAGACGTCCGGATGCGTTTTGCGGATCCGATCCATCTATCAGTGGATCCGTAAAAATCATGCGGACGTCTGAATGGAGCTTTACAGGGGGGTGATCAATGACAGGGGGGTAATCAATGACAGGGGGGTGATCAGGGAGTCTATATGGGGTGATCACCACAGTCATTGATCATGCCCCTGTAAGGCTTCATTCAGACGTCCGGATGCGTTTTGCGGATCCAATCCATCTATCAGTGGATCCGTAAAAATCATGCGGACGTCTGAATGGAGCTTTACAGGGGGGTAATCAATGACAGGGGGGTGATCAGGGAGTCTATATGGGGTGATAACCACAGTCATTGATCATGCCCCTGTAAGGCTTCATTCAGACGTCCGGATGCGTTTTGCGGATCCGATCCATCTATCAGTGGATCCGTAAAAATCATGCGGACGTCTGAATGGAGCTTTACAGGGGGGTAATCAATGACAGGGGGGTGATCAATGACAGGGGGGTGATCAGGGAGTCTATATGGGGTGATAACCACAGTCATTGATCATGCCCCTGTAAGGCTTCATTCAGACGTCCGGATGCGTTTTGCGGATCCGATCCATCTATCAGTGGATCCGTAAAAATCATGCGGACATCTGAATGGAGCTTTACAGGGGGTTGATCAATGACAGGGGGGTAATCAATGACAGGGGGGTGATCAGGGAGTCTATATGGGGTGATCAGGGGTGATTAGGGGTGATCAGGGGCTAATAAGGGGTTAATAAGTGACGGGGGGGGGTGTAGTGTAGTGTAGTGTAGTGGTGCTTGGTGGGACTTTACTGAGCTACCTGTGTCCTCTGGTGGTCGATCCAAACAAATGGGACCACCAGAGGACCAGGTAGCAGGTATATTAGACGCTGTTATCAAAACAGCGTCTAATATACCTGTTAGGGGTTAAAAAAAACACATCTCCAGCCTGCCAGCGAACGATCGCCGCTGGCAGGCTGGAGATCAACTCTCTTACCTTCCGTTCCTGTGAGCGCGCGCGCCTGTGTGCGCGCGTTCACAGGAAATCTCGCGTCTCGCGAGAGGACGCGCCGGCGCGTCCAGGAGGAATGAATCAACCACCTCCAGGACGCGTCTGTGCGTACAGCGGTCCGGAGGTGGTTAAAGTGCTCTAATTGGCCTGGAAATTGCTCAGCTTCTGACTTTGAAGGTTGTGTCTGGCATTGTAGTGTGAGAGGGAAACTATAGGTAGAGAATCCAATTATATAATTGCGTAGATTTTAGAGAATTTGATCAGTGAAAGCTTCGAAAGAAGAACTGTGGTTAATATAGTTAGTTAGTTCTACATTACAAAATCCTATGCAAGAATAAGAAACTAATTTTTTTCTATATATATCAACAGACGGATAGCTTTAAAAAAATAAATAAACACAAGGAGTCTTGGGAGTCATTTTTTAAGAAAGATGTTTGAGACGCTGGTCTTAATGACTCATATATTTGGCGGTGGATCCGCCAAAGTCATGAAGAGGCGCAGGCCTCTACATAACTTCAGTGCATCCAGCGCCAGTCTAAATGTGAGCCAGCTTCCTAGCGGGCTTACATTTAGACCATTTTCTATGCCTAAAACAGGCGTAGAAAATGATGACCTTGCGTGAGCGGGGAAAAGTCACACATTGAGACACAACTAATTGTAATTCCTGTGCTATTTAATAGATAGTTCAAAAACATCTTAATGCAAAAATTGCATTATTACCAATGTAAATTATCAATACCAGTGTGCATTGTTTTTGTAGAAAATTTGAGATATTTAATTGTGACTCTGTCTTTAAATAATAGAAAACACATTTGCAATTTTGCTAGTACCATTTAATAATCTGCGTACCAAACCTATGACTTTTCATTTATAGGATAAATATTACTTTTCATTTTAAGGCCTCATAATAAAATATTTGGAAAACAGAAGAGTGCAAAATAGAAGACCCATGTCTCGTCATCCGAGAGTCAGAAAGTGGGTAACAGCGCAAACAGCAATAGCGGCAGCAGCCATCCAGCCTATAGTATCTATCATAAGATAAAAAATAAATAATATAAGGGCTGACTAGATGGACCAGGTGGGTGGTCTTTTTCTGCCGTTCTATGTTTTTATGTGCTATGGACGATACTCAAGATAGTCTCCCTGTTGATGACTTGTGTAAGAACAGTCAGAGTTTGGACTACGAGGACAAAAAGGTTTAGGGTGAGGCAGGGAACCCCATGCATAGCTATGTCGCTGTTGGTGGTGGTAGTAGTGAAACTTGTAGCCACATTGGTGGCAGTAGTGGCAATGATAGTGACAGTAGCACTCGGGGCAAATACAGAACAAGGAATAAGGAGTGGGTCCAAAGCACCCACAATGACACAGTCTGAACCAAAAAAAACTGCCAGGGTGAGATTTACTTTGAATATGGTCATCACTGATTTTATGAGTGCAGGCTCAAAACATTCCAGACCTAAGCCAACTTTAACTAACGCCAGCTCTGTGAGAGTATCTGTCACGGGAAGTACGGGGAAGAAAAGACAACTAAAGGGAACCACAACTAAACAACAACAGGCTAGGCCCCAACCCTAGGGAATAAAGAGGTCACCTCCTAGCATTCCCTGATACTCTCCCTAAGCTGCTAACAACATGTGCAAATCTCAATAGTAGAAATGCACATGCACAGGAACCTGAGACTGCTGAAACACTGCACCAAACCCTCAGCTTAGGGAACAGGGAAAGAGGCAACCGGCTCCTTCCAAACTGAAGGTGCTAGTGTCTCCCTGAGGCCTAGTCAGGACAGACACACCAAGAAAAGGGAAAGGACTTAGCTTGAGATGTAACTGGAAGTGGAGAACCACCACACAAACAGAGCACTCCACAGAAGAGCTATCAGCCGCAAGGAAACAAGTGAGAGGCGGAATATATAAAGAGCCACCAGACTGATAATGAGCAGCATTTGTGAAGGGGTGGAAACCTGTCAACAGCAATGAAAACAAGAGATCTGTCAAATAGACTCCTGAGTCTGCCGTCTATTTGAACTTCTAAGATCTCTCCCAGGGCCGGCAGTGACAGTATCTCCCATTTGGCTTTTATTTTTCTCAACCAGCCAGAAGACAAAAGCATAGTTGTGTGTAAGATCTGCAGGATTTAAATAAGCTGGGGGCATTCTAACACAGACATATGGTAGGTACCACAGCTCTATTGAATGATATGAATCAGCATCACTAGTTACTGTGGCAAAATAGAAGTGGCTATTAGCAAATGTAAAAGAGTATTCCCCTCCTCTCAGTCTTCTTTCCAGCACCCAAGCCACATCCCAATGCAATACAGTGTCCTTGTGATCTTCATCATCACTTACTGCTTATCTCAGTCAAACTACTACTCCTCATCCTACTCTGCTCCATCATCAGCCATCAATAATGGAATGTGTGGTCAGAAATTTCAGCAACTTTACATGCCTAGCAATCCACTGGATCAGCAATCCAAGCTTAACTCCAGTTTTGAAAATTGCTGGTGGTGTAGTCACTGCCATACCACTTAGTAAATTCTGCTGCCTTTAAGGAGCTTATGGCGTGCACTCAGCCTAGCTGGAAAATAGCTAGCCACCATTATTTCTCCAAAAAAGCCATCCCTGCATTCTACTCTCAGCTGGCAGAGAATGTGGACTGCTCCTTGAAATTATCAGTGGGTGGCAAGATATGGCTACAGTGAACACCTGGAGCGCTGTTATGGGTAGGGACAGCAGATGTCTTTTGTTTTCCAATGTCCATTGGGTCATTGTTTTGCATGGCAGCAGTGAGGCAGCACCATAGCAAGAAGGCCAGGTCCTATTGACACTTCCACGTTTGTTTTGGTCTTGTTCCCACACCAGGCATGTATCTGCTTCCTCCACGTCCTCCATGGACATCCAGAGCATCATTTTCACTACCCATCCCTCCTATCATATGAGTAAAGAGAAATGTTGCCATGGCATGGTTGAGCTGATCTACCTGGGCAAGCCAATCACTTGCTAAAGTGAATAAAACAGCAAACATCCCACTGGCTGCCTCCCCAACAACTCCAACTGGACAAGATGGTCAGTGACAACAACAGGAACATCATGGTCACCCTGCATTTCATTAAAATAGCACAAGACCCCTGCATGGCACACATGATTAATTTAGTCGTTCAACAATTTTTGAAAAAGTACAGTGGCTTGCAGAGGGTGCTGGCCATATTTCGGAGACTGTCCTCATATTTCTGCCATTCTGATGTGTCAAGGAATGTCCTCCTGGACTTGCAGCAGAATGGTCTGCCATTGAATCACTTAATCTGTGACTTTAGAACTTGCTGGAATCTCACCTTGCATATGATGGAGATTTTGTCATGCACCAGACCCCCACAGCAGGGAGCTCATGTTGTTTTGAGGTCAGACAGTGGAAGAGTGTCTTGTGCTCAGGGACTTTGAAGAGGCCACCATATTTGTTAGTAAGCAAAAGGCATAACTGATGTCATCCCCCTGATATTTATTTTAGATCAGACGCTTGCACATATGCAACAAGGGATGCCAGAAGAACGTCTTACTCATCTTGTTGGTCACCCTGTAACTGTTGGGGACCCACTCTTAGAAAGTCCCATGGAGGAGGAAGTGGGGGATGAGGCTAAGGAGCTGTCACTGGAGGAGGAGGAAGAACAAATGGAGGTAGTGTTGCTTGTGGAAGGCTGTTGCTGATGATGACACCAGCCATGATGACCAATAATCTCAGTAGGGGGTGGAGCTAGAAAGAACTGGGTCATCAGGCACACTGGTGAGAATGGCATTCTGTATGTTTGCTTTCTTATGTAATGACAGGCGTATCATTCACATGAAAAAATCTGATGATTACTGGATATTAATGCTTTTAGACTCTCACAATCAAAGCAAAATGGTGTAATGTTTTTTCTGTGGCTGAAAGGGAGGCCAAATTGCTTAACCTCTTGGGGACACATGACGTGGCAGGAGGTTAAAATTATTTCAGCTCTCCTCTCCTACTCCTTTCTGTGTCCGGGAGCGAGGAGAGAGGAGGCTGCAATCGGATCTGTGCCCAGCAACCCCCCATCTGTGCCCAGCACCCCCTTCTGACCCTCCACAGTGCCATCTGGCACTAAAAGGTATTTAGGGAAAGATAAGGGACAGGTTAGGATAGGCAGGGATATACATGAAAAGCACAGCTGTGTGACCCTAGACCCCCCCAGGGGTGCTGCAGCTTGCCCCTCTGTCCCCCCCACAAATTTTTTGGGGCGCAATTAGATTTTTTTAAGTTTTATTTTCTGCGTACGCTGACTGTGGACGGCACTCTTAGCGTCCGGCCACTGTTAGCGCATCGCACACCCCACCTCTGATCAGCTTCGGACAGCTGATCAGCGAGTTAGAATTTTTTATTTTATTTTCACATTTTTGGGCCTTTTTTATTTTGTTTTTTTTCCTGTTAGTTTTAGGGATAAGTCCGCGAACACCCGTTCCCCACACACACACGCACACTAAATAGAGATTTCCACACACGCACACACACTTCCCTATGGCCCTCTGGATGATCTCGGCCGAGGAGGCATACGCCCAGCTTGCCTCCGACTCCGAGAGCCCCAGTCAGGATAATATGGGGTCGTTTTCCTTTTGTCATATGCAGCCTCCTCATCATCTATCGATGGTGATGAGCACCCAAAGCGAAGGAGATGCCGCCAGGCGGAGCAAGGGGACCGCCATGCTAGGGACTCTGTGGCCCAGACTAGTACGAGAAGCTCTGGGGCTCGTACTAGTTTTCCAGCCCACCAGTTAAGTCAACCGGAGCCCCCAACCGGTGAACTTGCATGGTGTACCCCAGAGGATTTTGAGCCTGCGATTCCTGATTTTGTTGGCCAAGTAGAAATCCAGATTCCCACAGTGGGCTTCACTGAATATGACTATTTTAGTCTTTTTTTCAGTGACCACTTTGGGAATCTGATGGTGGAGCAAACGAACGTGTTCACCCAACAGTTTATTGCTCAATACCAGGGCTCCTTTTTGGCTACGGCCGGTGGCTGGACTCCGGTCAGTGCAGCCGAGATGAGGACGTTTTGGGGCCTCGTGCTGCACATGGGCCTAGTAAAAAAAAAACTGTGTCAGGCATTACTGGAGTGGGGACGTCCTCTACCAGACCCACTTTACAGTACCGCAATGACACGTCCCTTTTTTGAGTCCATCCGGAAATGCCTGCATTATGCAGATAATGTAGCATGTCCCCCCCAAGGTGATCCTGCCTATGACCGCCTGTACAAAATCAGGCCGGTCATTGATCACTTCGGGGCCAATGTACCTGGAAGGGAGGTCGCGGTTGATAGTCTCTCATTGCTTTCAAGGGGAGACTCATTTTCCGCCAGTATGTTCCCTCTAAGCGGGCGAGGTATGGCGTGAAGTTGTACAAACTTTGTAAGAGTACCTCAGGGTACACTTACAAGTTTCGTGTGTACGAGGGGCGAGATTCCCGTATTAAACCCCCAGAATGTCCCCCCACTCTGGGTGTTAGCGGGAAACTTGTGTGGGACCTTATGCACCCACTGCTAGATAAGGGTTACCACCTGTACGTGGATAACTTTTATACTAGTATCCCCTTGTTCCAGTCCCTCGCCGCCAGATCTACGTCCGCTTGTGGGACAGTGCGGAAAAATCAACGCAGCCTCCCTTCCCACCCCCTCCAGATATCCGCAGGGGTGAGACCCGTGCCCTTATCAGTGGAAACCTGTTCCTGGTCAGATATAAGGACAAGAGGGATGTCCTTGTACTGTCCACAGATCACGGTAACGGCATCACCCCTGTCCCTGTGCGAGGTACCGCGGCAACGGTCCTCAAGCCCGATTGTATCGTCAAATACAATCGGTATACGGGAGGAGTTGATCTCTCTGATCAAGTCCTCAAGCCATATAATGCCATGCGCAAAACCCTTTTGTGCAATCCTGGAGCACTGACAACACAGGGAAATTCTATGAGGCAGTCCTCAAGGTCCTTTTCTGAACGGGAAAGAGCAGGCCGGAGTACCTCGGGGCAGAGTGCGTCACAGGAGGGGGATACGGAAGGACACCACCGCTCAGTGTGACACCTGCACAGATCATCCGTGTCTCTGCATTATTGGTTGCTTCAAGAGTACCACACTTCCATGGAGTACTAAATTTATAATCCCCTTCCCCAATTTTAATTCCATTTAGCCACTGACAATCGGAAAAAAAAACTATGGTACTCAGACTTGAGACACAAAAACGAAAAATATTTAAAAAAAAAATATTTTTTTTGTAAAACTAAAATGAATACAAAAGTAGACAAATTAGGTATCGCCCCGTCCATAAGAATCTTCTCCATAAAAATACCGCATGACCTAACCCCTAAGATGAACACAGTAAAAAAAAAAAAAAAAACGGTGCTAAAAAAGGTATTTTTTTGTCACCTTTCATCACAAATATTGTAATAGCAAGCGATCAAAAAGTCATATGCCCCCAAAATAGTGCCAATAAAACCATCCTCTCATCCCGCAAAAAAATGAGCCCTAAGTAAGATAATAGGCTAAAAAAAAACTAAAAAAAACGGACTCTTAGACTATGGAGATACTAAAATGTTTTAGTTTTTTTTTATAAAAGGATAATATAGGGTAAAACCTAAATAAATTAAAAAAGTAGACATATTAGCTATCGCCGTAAGAATCTGCGCTGTAAATATACCCCTAGACCTAACCCCTCAGATGAACACAGTCCAAAAAAAATATTAAAAACTGTGCCAAAACAGCTATTTTTTGGCAACTTTTCCATTTCTAAACAGTTTTTTTCAGTAACAAAGCAAGGGTTAACAGCCAAACAAAACTTAATATTTATCAACCTGATTCTGCAGTTTACAGTAACACCCCATATGTGGTCGTAAACTGCTGTATGACCAAACGACACAGAAGGAAAGGAACGCCGTATGGTTTCTGGAAGGCAGATTTTGATGGCCTTTTTTTTTGCCACCATGTCCCATTTGAAGAACCCCTGATGCACCCCTAGAGTAGAAACTCCATAAAGTGTCCCCATCTAAGAAACTACACCCCTCAAGGCATTTAAAACTGATTTTACAAACTTTATTAACCCTTTAGGTGTTCCTCAACAGTTTATGGCAAATGGAGATGAAATTTCAGAATTTCTATTTTTGCTAATCTTGCCTCACAAAAATGTAATATAGAGCAACCAAAAATCATATGTACTCTAAAAATAATCCCAACAAAACTGCCACCTTATCCGCGTAGTTTCCAAAATGGGGTCACTTTTATGGCGTTTATACTCTAGGTGTGCATCAGGGGGGCTTCAAATGGGACATGGTGTAAATGAACCAGTCCAGCAAAATCTGCCTTCCAAAAACCACACGGCGCACCTTTCCCTCTACGCCCTACCGTGTGCCCGTACAGTAGTTTATGACAACATATGGGGTGTTTCTGCAAACTACAGAATCAGGGCAATAAATATTGAGTTTTGTTTGGCTGTTAACCCTTGCTTTGTTACTGGAAAGAATGGATTAAAATGGAAAATTTGCCCAAAAATTTTAATTCTTAAATTTCATCTCCATTTGCCAATAACTCTTGTGGAACACCTAAAGGGTTAACAAAGTTTGTAAAATCAGTTTTGAATACCTTGAGGGATGTATTTTCTTAGATGGGGTAACTTTTATGGTGTTTCTACTCTAGGGGTGCATCAGGGGGGCTTCAAATGGGACATGGTGTAAATGAACCAGTCCAGCAAAATCTGCCTTCCAAAAACCACACAGTTCTCCTTTCCCTCTACGCCATACCGTGTGCCCATACAGTAGTTTGTGACAACATATGGGATGTTTATGCAAACTACAGAATTAAAGAAAAAAATATTGAGTTTTCTTTGGCTGTTAACCCTTGCTTTGTTACTGGAAAAAGTGGATTAAAATGGAAAATTTGACAAAAAATTGAAATTCCTAAATTTCATCTCCATTTGCCAATATCTCTTGTGGAACACCTAACGGGTTAACAAAATTTGTAAAACCAGTTTTGAATACTTTGAGGGGTGTAGTTTCTTAGATGGGGACACTTTTATGGAGTTTCTACTCTAGGGGTGCATCAGGGTAGCTTCAAATGGCACATGGTGTGAATAAACCAGTCCAGCAAAATCTGCCTTCCAAAAACCACACGGCGCTCCTTTCCCTCTTCGCCCTACCGTGTACCCGTACAGTAGTTTTTGACCACATATGGGGTGTTTCTGCAAACTACAGAATCAGGGCAATAAATATTGAGTTTTGTTTTGCTGTTAACCCTTGCTTTGTTACTGGAAAAAATGGATTAAATTGGAAAATTTGCCCAAAAATTTTAATTCTTAAATTTAATCTCCATTTGTCAATAACTCTTGTGGAACACCTAAACGGTTAACAAAGTTTGTAAAATCAGTTTTGAATACCTTGAGGGGTGTCGTTTCTGGAATGGGGTGGTTTCTATTATGTAAGCCTCACAAAGTGACTTCAGACCTGAACTGGTCCTTAAAAAGTGGATTTTTGAACATTTCAGAAAAATTTCAAGATTTGCTTCTAAACTTCTAAGCCTTGTAAAATCCTCAAAAAATAAAATGGCATTCCCAAAATGATCCAAACATGAAGTAGACATATGGGGAATGTAAAGTAATAACTATTTTTGGAGGTATTACTATGTATTATAGAAGTAGAGAAATTGAAACTTAGAAATTTGCAAATTTTTCAAAATTTTTAGTAAATTTTGTATTTTTTTATAAATAAAAATGTTTTTTTTACTTCATTTTACCAGTGTCATGAAATACAATATGTGACGAAAAAAACAATCTCAGAATGGCCTGGATAAGTTAAAGCGTTTAAAAGTTATTCACACATAAAGTAATACTGGTCAGATTTGCAAAAAATGGCCTGGTCCTTAAGGTGAAAATTAGCCCAGTTCATAAGGGGTTAATCAGTTTCTATGAGGACGTAAGTTCTAGACTTGACACCGGAGTATCAATGGATGTCGTATATCAGGACTTCTCCAAAGCATTTGACACTGTACCACATAAAAGGTTAGTATATAAAATGAGAATGATCGGACTGGGAGAAAATGTCTGTATGTGGGTAAGTAACTGGCTGAGTGATAGAAAACAGAGGGTGGTCATTAACGGTACACACTCAAATTAGGTCACTGTCACTAGTGGGGTACCTCAGGGGTCAATATTGGGCCCTATTCTCATCAATATATTTATTAATGATCTTGTAGAAGGCTTGCATAGTAAAATATCAATTTTTGCAGATGACACAAAACTGTGTAAAGTAATTAAGACTGAAGAGGACAGTATACTACTACAGAAGGATCTGGATAGATTGGAGGCTTGGGCAGAGAAGTGGCAGATAAGGTTTAACACTGACAAATGTAAAGTTATGCACATGGCAAGGAATAATGCAAGTCACCCGTACACACTAAATAGTAAAACACTTGGTAAGGCCTCATGCACATGACCGTTGTGTGCATCCATGGCCGTTGTTCCGCTTTCTGTGATTTTCTGCGGACCCATTGACTTTCAATGGGTCCGTTGAAAACTCGGAAAATGCACTGTTGTTCATCGGCGGCCGTGATTCGTGTTTCCTGTCCGTCAAAAAAATATGACCTGTCCTATTTTTTTGACGGACAACGGTTCACGGACCCATTCAAGTCAATGGGTCCGTGAAAAAACATGGATGCACACAAGATTGGCATCCGCGTCCGTGGTCCGTGGCCGTAGGCTACTTTCACACAGACGGATCCGCAGATCCGTCTGCATAAAAGCTTTTTCAGAGCTGAGTTTTCACTTTGTGAAAACTCAGATCCGACAGTATATTCTAACACAGAGGCGTTCCCATAATGATGGGGACGCTTCAAGTTAGAATATACTACGAACTGTGTACATGACAGCCCCCTGCTGCCTGGCAGCACCCGATCTCTTACATGGGGCTGTGATCAGCACAATTAACCCCTCAGGTGCAGCACCTGAGGGGTTATTTGTGCGTATCATACCCCCTGTAAGAGATCAGGTGCTGCCAGGCAGGAGGGGGCACCCCCCTTCCCTCCCCAGTTTTAAATTCATTGGTGGCCAGTAGTCCCCCCCTCCCTCCCCTGTATTACTGTACATTCATTGGTGGCCAGTGCGGCCCCCCCTCCCTCCCCCTCCTAATTAAAATCCCCCCCCCCATCATTGGTGGCAGCGGAGAGTTCCGATCGGAGTCCCAGTTTAATCGCTGGGGCTCTGATCGGTAACCATGGCAACCAGGACACTACTGCAGTCCTGGTTGCCATGGTTACTTAGCAAGTTTTAGAAGCATTATACTGACCTGCGAGCTGCGATTTCTGTGACCGGCCGGGCGCTCCTCCTAATGGTAAGTGACAGGTCTGTGCTATAAGCAATACAGACCTTTCACTTACCAGTAGGAGGAGCGCCCGGCCGGTCACAGACATCGCAGCTCGCAGGTAAGTATAATGCTTCTACAAATTGCTAAGTAACCATGGCAACCAGGACTGCAATAGCGTCCTGGTTGCCATGGTTACCGATCGGAGTCCCAGCGATTAAACTGGGACTCTGATCGGAACTCTCCGCAGCCACCAATGATGGGGGGGGATTTTAATTAGGAGGGGAAGGGAGGGGGGCCCCCTGGCCACCAATGAATGTACAGTAATACAGGGGAGGGAGGGGGGCCCACTGGCCACCAATGAATGAACAGTAATGCAGGGGAGGGAGGGGGGCCCACTGGCCACCAATGAATGTACAGTAATACAGGGGAGGGAGGGGGGGTGCGCCCTTTTGCCTGGCAGCACTTACCAGGGGCTATGATAAGGACAATTAACCCCTCAGGTGCGGCACCTGAGGGGTTAATTGTGCGGATCACAGCCTCCTGTAAGAGATCGGGTGCTGCCAGGCAGCAGGGGGCAGTTATTACACAGTTCTCAGTATATTCTAACTTGAAGCGTCCCCATCACTATGGGAACGCCTCTGTGTTAGAATATACTGTCGGATCTTAGTTTCACGATCGAACTCAAATCCGATGGTATATTCTTACATAGAGGCGTTCCCATGGTGATGGGGACGCTTCAAGTTAAAATATACCATCGGATTGGAGAAAACTCTGATCCGATGGTATATTAATAGGGACTCCTGACTTTACATTGAAAGTCAATGGGGGACGGATCCATTTGTAATTGCACCATATTGTGTCAACGTCAAACGGATCCGTCCCCATTGACTTGCATTGTAAGTCAGGACGGATCCCTTTGGCTCCGCACGGCCAGGCGGACACCAAAACGACTTTTTTTTCATGTCCGTGGATCCTCCAAAAATCAAGGAAGACCTACGGACGAAAAACCGGTCACGGATCATGGAACAAAAGAAATCCGTTTTGCGGACCTAAAAAAAAAACGTCTGTGTGCATGAGGCCTAACACTGACATGGAAAAGGGTCTAGGAATTTTAATAAACAGCAAACTAAGCTGCAAAAACCAGTGTCAGGCAGCTGCTGCCAGAGCCAATAAGATAATGGGTTGCATCAAAAGGGGCATAGATGCCCGTTATAAGAACATAGTTCTACCACTTTACAAATCGCTAGTCAGACCACACATGGAGTTCTGTGTACAGTTCTGGGCTCCTGTGAACAAGGCAGACATAGCAGAGCTGGAGAGGGTCCAGAGGACGGCAACTAAAGTAATAACTGGATGGGGCAACTACAGTACCTTGAAAGATTACTTAGGGTTATTGACTTTAGAAAAAAGACGACTGAGGGGAGATCTAATTACTGTCTATAAATATATCAGGGGTCAGTACAGAGCTCTATCCCATCATCTATTTATCCCCAGGACTGTGACTGTGACGAGGGGACATCCTCTGCGTCTGGAGGAAAGAAGGTTTGTACACAAACATAGAAGAGGATTCTTTACGGTAAGAGCAGTGAGACTATGGAACTCTCTGCCTGAGGAGGTGGTGATGGTGAGTACAATAAAGGAATTCAAGAGGGGCCTGGATGTATTTCTGGAGTGTAATAATATTACAGGCTATAACTACTAGAGAGGGGTCGTTGATCCAGGGAGTTATTCTGACTGCCTGATTGGAGTCGGGAAGGAATTTTTTATTCCCCTAAAGTGGAGAAAATTGGCTTCTACCTCACAGTTTTATTTTTTTGCCTTCCTCTGTATCAACTTGCAGGATGACAGGCCGAACTGGATGTACAAATGTATTTTTTCGGCCTTATGTACTATGTTACTATGTTACCTGAAGTTTGAGGCGATTGGAAAAGATGGTCGGAAGCAATTTTCAAGACATTGAGGAAGAACTCCTGATCAATGTAAGTAATTTCACATTACACCAGTGTATTTGATTACATTTTACATGCATGTCAGACCAATCGCTTTATATGCAGATAGAGTGTCATATAATATTCGTTATTGCGAAAATCGCCACTTGTGATCCCAAAAATTTTTCAAGATACATATAACTTCACTTTTCCTCAGGTCTAGGTAGATATTACTGATTGGTGCACTAAGTATTGTTGTAACATCAGAGCACTATGTCAGTAGAATGTACGTATAGACAGCATAGAAATATCTCTCACATGCACATTGCACATCCATTTTCCTGCCGCACACTATATACCCCACACACAAACACACAAACACAGTCTATAGATTAGAGTTTGTGTTCTGTTGCTCCTGTTGCTCAGGACTCACGAGAAGCTTTCTTTGTCTTATCGTCAATATTTGCTGGTTTATTTAGCGTTACCCGGGGTGCACCACAGGGAGGCGAACCAGCTGTACACCCCATTCCGTACCGTTCACTTCACTAGACAGGTAGATCTCTGCTCAGCTGGCCAATTTCCAATTGCTCAGACCCCACATACATGCAATCGCAGTACAATTCCATCTTATAACTGTAACATTAAATCTAATATTTGCCCTTTGAAGACAAAATACTTTTTATGTTTTGCTAAGGAGATTATATACAATACTTTTATTTAAAAAAATTGGGATTATATGCTTGCATCTTTATCCTGCAGCGCATATTGGAGTGGGGCTATGACCGGACCCGGTCCACGCTGAGAAGCAGGCCATTGTGAGTGATATCTGTTCCGAGCTCAAGAGGAGGTTTAAGGGCAATCACCCTAGGATGGCCATATTAAAAAAAAGGTTGGATTTGAAGAGGAGGAATTCGGAGTGGATCAGAGATATCCGTGACAGAAAATGCCCAGGTACAATGCTTACATTAAAGGGGTATTCCCATCTTGCTACTTCATCCTCAATTGCTGCCAGCTATGCTGTTCACTTTCTGGTTTTCTGCAGCTAAGGCTGGGCGGGTTTAGGCAGTTTGAGTGAAGGCCGGCCACGCCTCCTTATGACATCACACTGAGAACTCAGTCCTTGCGTGCTAGTTCATGTGAAGAGTATGACTCATCAGTCTGGCAGCCTGCAGTGTCTGTGAGGCCCCTCCCCCTGCTGGGGAATCAGAGAGCCATGTGACGTGAGCTCAGTGCACAGTAACACGTGGCTGTTCTGCACAGTTTTACACACAAAATCTCTGTCTGATCTTTTACAAACCCATTCTGTGCATCAAAAACTATAATTCCATATTATACATTAGCTCAAAAGCTTGGTGAACCCCCACCCACCAGCACTGATGCAGATTTGTTTCCATTACAGCTGTACTCCAGTTGTGTATAAACCTTACACTATGTATCTTTATTGATGCATATACAGCTCAGCTACAGTAGGTGTTTCTGACATTGTGTTTTTAGCACGACAGCGTCGCGCTGATACTCGGCAACATGGTGCCGAGATCTCGCACTCACTGGGATAGTGACAGCACATCCCAGCAAGCGCGTCATAGAAGCGACGGGAGATCCGACTTGGATTCCCGCCAATTCTACACGTGTGCGGCGTTTGTTATGAATCCTGAGGGGGAAGTCCCCGCCGGATTTTAAATAAAAATCCGGCCTGGGTCCCGCCCTCAGGAGCATACCGGGCCCTTAGGTCTGTTATGGGTTGTAAGGAGAGCCCCCCCTACGCCAAAAAAAAACGGCGTAGGGGGTCCCCCTACAATCCATACCAGACCCGTATCCAAAGCACGCTACCCGGCCAGCCAGGAAGGGAGTGGGGACGAGCGAGCGCCCCCCCCCCTCCTGAGCCGTACCAGGCTGCATGCCCTCAACATGGGGGGTTGGGTGCTCTGGGGCAGGGGGCGCACTGCGGCCCCCCCACCTCAGAGCACCCTGTCCCCATGTTGATGAGGACAGGGCCCCTTCCCGACAACCCTGGCCATTGGTTGTCAGGGTATGCGGGCGGGAGGCTTATCGGAATCTGGGAGCCCCCTTTAATAAGGGGGCCCCCAGATACCGGCCCCCCACCCTAAGTGAATGAGTATGGGGTACATCGTACCCCTACCCATTCACCTGCAAGAAAAGTGGTAAAAACACAAATAAACCACACAGTGTATTAAAATATTTTATTTTTCTGCTCCGGAGGCCGCCCCCTGTCTTCTTTATTAGCTCTTTTACCAGGGGGGGGCTCTTCTTCTTCCGATATCCCGACGGGTCTTCTCCGCTATCCGGGGGGGTCTTCTCAACTCTCCGGGGTTCTCCTTCTGTCTTCTCCTTCTGTCTTGTTGTCTCCTTCTGTCTTCTCCTTCTGTCTTGTTGTCTCCTTCTGTCTTCTGTCTCCGGGGTTCTCCTTCTGTTTTCGCCTCTCTCTGTTGTTGACTCGGCGCACCCCGGTTCTTCGTCTCGCGAGACGAAGAATCGGGGTGCGCCGAGTCTCGCGAGACGAAGAACCGGGGTGGGCCGAGTCAACAACAGAGAGAGGCGAAAACAGAAGGAGAACCCCGGAGACAGAAGACAGAAGGAGACAACAAGACAGAAGGAGAAGACAGAAGGAGACAACAAGACAGAAGGAGAAGACAGAAGGAGAACCCCGGAGAGTTGAGAAGACCCCCCCGGATAGCGGAGAAGACAGAAGGAGAACCCCGGAGACAGAAGACAGAAGGAGACAACAAGACAGAAGGAGAAGACAGAAGGAGAACCCCGGAGACAGAAGACAGAAGGAGACAACAAGACAGAAGGAGAAGACAGAAGGAGAACCCCGGAGAGTTGAGAAGACCCCCCCGGATAGAGGAGAAGACCCGTCGGGATATCGGAAGAAGAAGAGCCCCCCCCTGGTAAAAGAGCTAATAAAGAAGACAGGGGGCGGCCCCCGGAGCAGAAAAATAAAATATTTTAATACACTGTGTGGTTTATTTGTGTTTTTACCACTTTTCTTGCAGGTGAATGGGTAGGGGTACGATGTACCCCATACTCATTCACTTAGGGTGGGGGGCCGGTATCTGGGGGCCCCCTTATTAAAGGGGGCTCCCAGATTCCGATAAGCCTCCCGCCCGCATACCCCGACAACCAACGGCCAGGGTTGTCGGGAAGGGGCCCTGTCCTCATCAACATGGGGACAGGGTGCTCTGAGGTGGGGGGGCCGCAGTGCGCCCCCTGCCCCAGAGCACCCAACCCCCCATGTTGAGGGCATGCAGCCTGGTACGGCTCAGGAGGGGGGGGGGGGCGCTCGCTCGTCCCCACTCCCTTCCTGGCTGGCCGGGTAGCGTGCTTTGGATACGGGTCTGGTATGGATTGTTTTTTTCGGCGTAGGGGGGGCTCTCCTTACAACCCATAACAGACCTAAGGGCCCGGTATGCTCCTGAGGGCGGGACCCAGGCCGGATTTTTATTTAAAATCCGGCGGGGACTTCCCCCTCAGGATTCATAACAAACGCCGCACACGTGTAGAATTGGCGGGAATCCAAGTCGGATCTCCCGTCGCTTCTATGACGGCTCTGTCTCCATCGCGGCAAGCCAGCTCGGCGCTGGCTCCCGCGATGGGGCTCGTATGTGCTCAATCTCGCCGAGAAATACAGCGAGATTGACACAAAATCGGGTTCACCTACTGTACATGTGTCTTCTCCATTCCCCTAAGATCACTTTGGCTGAATGGCTTCCTGTACAGCCCTGGTACATCTTTATTCTACTCCCCCACTAGCATTTGTCTGAAAATCTTCATATACAGCTCTGCTACATCTGTCTGTTTATCTCTTCAACCAGCACTGTGTCAGAACAGCCAAATATTCAGCTCTGCCACATCTGTTTCTCTCTTCCACCAGCATTGATGCTGACCCACCACATATACAGCCCTGCTACATCTGTTAATCTCTTCCACCAGCATTGATGCTGACCCGCCACATATACAGCTCTGCTACATCTTTTTCTCTCTTCCACCAGCATTGATGCTGACCCGCCACATATACAGCTCTGCTACATCTGTCTTTTACTTTGCCCATTAGAACTATGGCTGAACAGCAGCATATTCAGCTCTGCTACATCCATCAGCCCCCCCCCCATATGCCTCCATCAGCCCCCCATATGCCTCAAACAGCCCCTATATGCCTCCATCAGCCCTCATGTGCCTCCATCAACCCCCAAGTTCCTCCATCAGCCCCCATATGCCTCCATCAGCCCCACATGTGCCTCCATCAGCCCCCATATGCCTCCATCAGCCCCCATATGCCTTTATCAGCCCCCCATATGCCTCCATAAGCCCTCATATGCCTCCATCAGCCCCCAAGTGCCTCCATCAGCCACTCCAGCGCCTTAATCAGCCACCCCACTGCCTCAATCAGCCACCCCAGCTCCTCCATAAGCCCACCATATGCCTCCATCAGCAATCCGAGTGCATATGGCAGCAGGCACTTACCAAACTTTTCTTCTCCCGGTCACGTCCGCTCCCCTGCGTGCTACGATCCTCTCTCCCCAGCTCTGTATCAGACGTGGCGTGAATGAAGAACTTTGCATGCGCGGCAGGCAGTGTGGCGTGCTCATGAGAAAAAGACCGGCCGCCTGGGTGAAGATAAGGTCCTGTCTGCGCATGCGCGGCCCATAGATGCGGCTGAGGAGCGGGCCGTATCTATGGGAAACAAAAGATAAACTAAGGAAATTATGAATGGAATTATTTCAACATGGGTGCATTTTTGGTAATAAAATCAAATTTGAAAAATGATGGAGGGCATTCGTTTTATCAAATTAAATATGATCTTGAAGATGGGAATACCCCTTTAAGTATTGCATCCCTTTACAAATGATTACTTATTAACTCGTGTGACATGTAGCAAATCAGCCAGTTACATCATACAGCTCTACCTCGCCATGAGGCACATATGCAAACTGTTGTAATTCCTACACCGTTCACCTGATTTGGATATAAATACCCTCAAATTAAAGCTGACAGTCTGCAGTTAAAGCACATCTTGTTTGTTTCATTTCAAATCCATTGTGGTGGTGTATAGAGACAAATATGTTAGAATTGTCTTGATGTCCCAATATTTACTGACTGTATGTGTGTGTGTGTGTATATATATACAGTACAGACCAAAAGTTTGGACACACCTTCTCATTCAAAGAGTTTTCTTTATTTTCATGACTATGAAGGCATAAAAACTATGAATTAACACATGTGGAATTATATACATAACAAACAAGAGTGAAACAACTGAAAATATGTCATATTCTAGGTTCTTAAAAGTAGCCACCTTTTGCTTTGATTACTGCCTTGCACACTCTTGGCATTCTCTTGATGAGCTTCAAGAGGTAGTCCCCTGAAATGATCTTCCAACAGTCTTGAAGGAGTTCCCAGAGATGCTTAGCACTTGTTGGCCCTTTTGCCTTCACTCTGCGGTCCAGCTCACCCCAAACCATCTTGATTGGGTTCAGGTCCGGTGACTGTGGAGGCCAAGTCATCTGGCGCAGCACCCCATCACTCTCCTTCATGGTCAAATAGCCCTTACTTTCAAAGTTTTCCCAATTTTTCGGCTGACTGACTGACCTTCACTTCTTAAAGTAATGATGGCCACTCGTTTTTCTTTACTTAGCTGCTTTTTTCTTGCCATAATACAAATTCTAACAGTCTATTCAGTAGGACTATCAGCTGTGTATCCACCTGACTTCTCCTCAACGCAACTGATGGTCCCAACCCCATTTATAAGGCAAGAAATCCCACTTATTAAACCTGACAGGGCATACCTGTGAAGTGAAAACCATTTCAGGGGACTACCTCTTGAAGCTCATCAAGAGAATGCCAAGAGTGTGCAAAGCAGTAATCAAAGCAAAAGGGGGCTACTTTGAAGAACCTAGAATATGACATATTTTCAGTTGTTTCACACTTGTTTGTTATGAATATAATTCCACATGTGTTAATTCATAGTTTTGATGCCTTCAGTGTGAATCTACAATTTTCATAGTCATGAAAATAAAGAAAACTCTTTGAATGAGAAGGTGTGTCCAAACTTTTGGTCTGTACTGTGCATATCCTGCAATCATCATTCTGTATTCCAGTAAAAGGCCCCGTAAATCATTGCATTAGATACAGCCCCCACTTAACGCCTTAACGCCCGATGACGTACATGTACGTCAGATCTGGACGTGACTTAAAGCCCAGTGACGTAAATGTACTGTATGGTAATCGGGCGGGTGCAGGAGCTGCGCCCGCCTGATCGGGGGCAGGGGTCCTGCAGTCACTGATAGCCGTACCCCTGCTGTATGCGTTGGTATTGGTGAAATCACCGATACCGGCGCATTAACCCCTGCATGACTGCGCTGACCACGGCACGTGCAAGCTTCAGACATGTTGCGGGTGTGCATAGGGTCCCCGCACTGCCTTCCTTAGGCATCGTGGTTGCCTTCCGGGAGGGCCTATGAGATCCAGCCCCCTGTATAAAACTTTTAATACACTTACAGCTAATGTATTACAATACAGAATTATTTTAATGCATTGTAAAGGGGATCAGACCGCCCAAAAGTTGAAGTTCCAGAAAAAATAAACAGAAAAAAATGTTAAAACCCTGGTCTCCCATGTCAAAGGCAAAGCCCTTACCCAGTACACTATCCAGCCACTGCTAGTATGTATCGCAGTGTCCATATCGAACGGCTCTATAAAAATATCACATGACCTAACCCCTCAGGTGAACACCGTTAAAAAAAATAAAAAAGAAACTGTGCTAAATAAACCTTTTTTTTTTTACATTTACATTACAAAGTGCAACACAAAGCAATCAAAACGACATTTGACCCCCAAAATAATACCAATTTAACCGTCACCTCATCCGGCAAAAAATGAGCTCCTACCTAAGACAATCGCCCAAAAAATAAAACAAATATGGCTCTCAGAATATGGAGACATTAAAACATGATTTATTTTGGTTCAAAAATGCTATTATTGTGTAATAATAAAATACAAAAAATTTGACATATTAGGTATTGCCACAATAACCAGCAGTATAAAAATATCACATGACCTAACCCCTCAGGTGAACACCATGAAAAAAAAGAAAATAAAAACTGTCAAAAAAGCCATTTTTTTGACACCTAACATCACAAAAAGCGTAATACGAAGTGATCAAATGTTTGGTAAATTTAATATAAAAAAAAAAATACAAATGAAATTTTGTGACAGAATTTTTCCACTGTCATGAAATAAAATATATGACGAGAAAACAATCTCATAATGGCCTGGATAAGTAAAAGCATTTTAAAGTTTCTAGCACATAAAGTGACACATGCCAGATTTGCTCAAAGTGGCTTGGGCAGAAATTTGAATAAGCATTTGTTATGAGTTCTGAGTTCTGAGTTGTTTGTCTAAATTCTGAACATTGTGTGATTACAGGGGTTCCAGTTCCCTCTGTACATCGCAGGCCTTCTACAGAGGATATGGTGGTGGTTGTGGTCTCGGCATTGGAGGAGGAGGAGCAGTGAAAGCATGCTGGACCCTCCCAGCATGCAGATGCTCCACCACCACCTGATGTTGGCGAAATGGTGGAGGTGGAGGCCGAAGAGGCTGGTCCCTCTCTGCAGCCACATTCCCCCCCAGCTCCTGATGAGGAAGAAGAGGAGGAGGAGGTTGTCACCAGCCCCCCCAGGAGGGTAAATATGTGCACACAGCAATATAATTCTGCATCCATAACATGAACAGAAACAAAGGGCCAAAAATGAGGAAACAAAACACACTACAGTAATAGAAAACAACAATACTGGACACGAACTATGTAATCTACATAAAAACCATTAACTAAACAACTAAATAACATTATACTCTACATGCCTATCACAAACTAACCAATTAATACAATTATACTGTACTGAACTATCACTAACTAACAAACTATAGAATCATCATAAATATAATTAACTATTGAATTGTAATGTAAATTTTCAGTGCTTTAACAAATACTACACACAATGCATTAATTGCCTCTTAATCTTAATTGAAAGTCATTTTAATATTTTTTTTAATCATTACAGTACTCGGTAAATAAAATTAAAAAAATATTCTGCTGCTGCAGGCCGACCAAAGGGCAATGCTAGAGATCAGCGCACAGCAAAAGATAATTCAGGAGCAGTAACAGAGGTTAAATCAGCAGCAGCGGCATCAGGATAAGAAGGTGCATCAGCCGGAGGAGCTGCACCGTAAGGGGATCGAGGAGTTGCTGGACCTCCATAAACAACAAAAAAAAGTTGCCTTAAAGGAATATTTGTTCATCAACATTGTTAATAAATATTTATTTACGTTATAACGTGTGCTTCCTTTTTAGATATTGTTATGTTTTTGATTAATTTTAAGCTATAAGGTTGCAGGAATGCCCCTTTAGTCCTGGGGCAAACTCATCTGGAACAGGACAGACAGCAGCAGCAGGTAAAGGTAATACTGGAGTAAACGGCCTACATAAAACTCAGCAGGATCAGGACAGACAGTAGCAGCAGCAGGTACATGGTAAAAGGTGTAGTATAAGGCCTACACATAGCTTGCCCAAACTCACCTGGACAGACATCAGTAGGTAAATGGTAATGGTGTAGCATAAGGCCTACACATAGCTCCACCACACTCATCAGGTCAGACAACAGCAGGTAAATGGTAATGGTGTAGTATAAGGCCTACATATAGCTGGGCCAAACTCAGTCAGAACAGACTGGAGCCGGTTCTTTGTTTGTAGCAGGAATATGTTCCCAGGAATGGGCCCCCGCACGACTGTGGCAACCCCCAAAAAAAAATTATACACCTCTGACAGCAGTATGCTCTTTTTTGGCAGCAGGAATGTGTTCCCATGCATACAAATTGCAATATATTCCTTTGCCATTTTTGTATTTCAAACGATTTTTAAGATTGTAAAGCCCACAAGAAATTTGAAAAAATAAATAAATATATAAATATATAAATATATATATATATATATATATACACACATGACACGGCACAGCCTCAAGAAAATGTGCGTTTATTCAACCAAAAGAGACGTTTCAGTCCACACAATGGGACCTTTATATTACAGTGACAAAAGTGAATGGTTACAATTACAAATACAAACTCAGGTGATTATTTAATGAAAACTATTAATAATTGAATTAAATTTAATGTGTTTGATTCCTATTGTGTCTAAACATAAAAAATTATGTAAAAAAAAAATCTATAATATACAGGTATCCATACTGTTAAGAGATTATTAACTTCCATTAAAGTATGTGACTTCATATTATCTCCTTAATTCAACACAATTCCAGATTTAAAAAAATGTCAAAAAGCAATTTTGTCATTAAAATATCCGGTGTACAGATTAAAAACATAATGGAGGGGGCCAAGAACTAACCAGCATGGATCCAATATAGCGCCCCGTTTGGTTAACAGCACATGTTGGCGCTTTGCTTCCACATTACATAACGAAAAATGTGATGCAATAATGTTATCGCATCGAAGGAGGAACACACAGGCCGCTAGTGTCCATAGACAGGGTGTTCACATGATAACAGATCATGTGTTCGCAACAGAAATTGAACTCAAGCTGAGCCACAAACGCATACTGTCCATGCAGTCACATGATAGCAAACTTTGGAAATGATAAGAATAACTCCCAAAATGGTCAAATGACTTCAAGAATATTATATATACCACAGTTTATATTGAAAAATGAAAAGCTTTGATTCTATAAAAATCTTTTGTGCACAGTATAATTTCATAGTTGTCAAGAAGAGGTCTGGAGGGGTAGAATAATGCAGGGCTTCCAGGGAAAGATGGGGTAGATAGATATATACATGTTGTCCATCATGCTATAATCTATCTATTTACCCCATCTTCCCCTGGAAGCCCTGAAATTTTCTACCCCTACAGACATCTGCATTGTAGTGGACCGGATTACTGTACGTTTTTCTGGAACCTACAGGATCTGATTTTCTATGTCAAGTCCGCAAAGATGAAGCACTCCAGAACACATGGTGCCTTCAAAACAAACTCCGCTCTGCTGGAGGTGCTTCCCGGTGCCTGTCAGCCCCTTCCTGGTGAAGTCTGCCCCAGGCTGTGTGACACCTCCCCCCGTGTGTAGCCAAGCCTCGCAGCTAAAGGCTTATTCTGCAGCATGACCTGCGATCAATGATCCAGGCTGCACAAAGGAGGCAGCCGCCGAGGACCCCACCAGCAACCGGGGAACATGACTGAGTCATCACCGAAGTAAGGGGAACTGATCCCGGCGGCAGAGTCGGGGACACTTCCACACCCAAGCCGAGGCAAGCTGGTTCCTCACTGGCTTCTGTGCTCTGATGGGAAGAGGGCGGCTGGGTGCTGCCGATGGCAGGACCACGGCGTGTGTGTGGCGCTGATCATGTATGGGTCGTGCGAGCGTCGGTAACCATGACTCTTCAGAGAAAAAAGGAGGATGAGACAGCCGCTGATAAACCCCAGTCCTGCTGCCCTCTGGCTTAGAGGAATCAGCACACGGCACGGCAGGCTGCGTTACCGCAGTGTTCTTCTCCAGACTTGATGTGCCCGATATGTAACCTGAGAGCAGACCGGTGTGGGCAGCGTGTGGAGAGCTATGTGCCAATTGGTATCTGAGAGGTCTATTTTCCAGTATGGTTTATGTATGGAGGACATTGTCCAGAGATCACACAGAGGACTAAGGGTTACACTATACTAGGGCTGAAACGATTAATCAATTTAATCGAGTTATTCGACACAAAAAGCCAATGTGGTCAGGTTCCCTTGACATTTAGGATCTACTGTTCCTACTAATGTTTATGCACTACTGTTCTAGTGCCCATTATTCTAACGGGCTTAATGTGTAGTATATATATTTTTTTTTTCAAAAATTAGTTAAATTAATGAATAAATCATTACTAGGTTTAATAGATTAATGAAAAAAAAATATATATATAAACTCATAGATTGGAAAAAAAAATGTTTGCCCAAAAAAACATAAAGAAATTCAACAATAGAGAAATATATAAATAAAGTCATCAATAAATATATAAATATATAAAAATGCATCCATAAATAAATAAATACATAAATAAATGCATCAATAAATACATAAACAAATTCATCAATATAGAAATATATAAATAAAGTTAAAAATAAATTCTCCGGTGCGTCTGCATCATATGCGTAGGCTTATCTTATGGTATGGTCTTGTCCTGCTGTGCAGCGGTACTAGGGTGAGATTTGTGATTTTATCTCCTCAAAGCTGGGGTTCCCGGGTATACTCTCTCCTACAGTCTGTCTGTTGGGATTGGTGTCATAAATAGTTACTACCAAATATGGAAGGAAGTTGCTCCGTTTACTTATGGGAGGAAAACAATCCTTTTGCATTGAAAACCACCAAAGACCCCTACCCTTGGTTCTTGGATCCAACTGATAAACGCTGACCTGCAGATGTACAAACTCACTTTTGCAGCGAGGGGGACTCCTGATAGGTTCGATCAGATTTGGGGACTTTGGTTATGTGCACAGGGTACTATCTGATCTTATGTGCAAGATTCCGGGACTCCAGGTTGTATAAATGTGTGTGTGGATGGTTGTTTGGTCCTGTACTCGTAAATATGCCATGATGTATTACTCGACTGCTCATTTGTTTGGCAACACAATGTCATCGACTTACTCTGATGTATTTCCCGATCAGAGATCTTTGTATGAGTACTGGATTTCGGACTTGTTGTCCTTTGGGATTTGAGAAGTTATTTTAAAATTTTTAAATGTTTTCTATAAATAAACACTATAAAAAAAAGTTATAAATAAATAAAAAATTCATCCATAAATAAATAAATATATAAATTAATAAACAAATTAATCAAGAAAAATATATATAAGTTAAAAAACAGCAATGTTTGGGAGGGAGAGCCAAGGAGAGGGATTGACAAGGGACCCTTCAGCGCTCGGAACCGACGGCTGGGGCCAAGAAGTCGCTGACGATCCAGGACTCGTTCATTTTGATAAATGTCAGTCTGTCCACGGAGTCAGTGGACAGATCGGTCCGCTTGTCGGTGACCACCCCACCTGCAGAGCTGAATGTCCGCTCAGACAGTACGCTGGAGGGGGGGGGCAAGACAGTACTTCCAGCGCATTCTGAGCAAGCTCGCGGCAGGTGTCCAGCCTGGCAACCCAGTACTCTATGGAGTCGTCAGTGCTCATGCTGTCGGAAGCACTGACGAACCCCATGTAGTCTGCCACCATGCAGGCCAGCCACTGGTGGTGACTACTGCTGCTGCTACTGGATCGCGCAGACTGGTAGAACAACCTCATCTCAACCATTAGATCACCTACTTGGCTGGAGCTACTTAGGCCAGCCTCCTGCTGAGTGAGATGGGCGGGAAGAACTGGAGCATGAGAGCTGAGGGTTTGCCTGCTCCAGCTGGAGGATCAGACATTCCCGCAGGTTATTCATATGGGCATCCCTCCGGCTGACTGGGATGAACTGCTACAGTTTCCTCTTGTAGCGAGGGTCTAAAAGGGTGGCCAACCAAAAATCATCCCTCTCCTTAATTTTCTTGATCCGGGGGTCCCTCCTGAGGCATCGCAGCACGTGGGCAGCCATGGGGAAGAAGACAGCCTGCCGTGGCTCTTGGCTGCCCGGGACCATGACATCTTGGTCCTGCTGCTGCTGACTGTGGGAGCCGCCCCACCCCCGGACTAATGGTGCCCCCAGCACCAGCTCTCCCTCCTGACCAGGCCCAGACTCCTGGACGTCGGCAAACTCTTCAACAAATTCTTCCTCCTTCTCCTCGGCCTGGGCCTGGTCTTGGTGGAGCATTGTTGCCTCTCCTTACTCCAGGCGATCTAGTGTCCTGTACAGCGAGAACACTATGGGGAGCACGTCATTGAGGCCGACATGCTACCTGCTTACCATCTTGGTTGCCTGCTCGAATGGGGCCAACACGTGGCAGACCTGGTGTATCTGCCCCCACTCCGCATTGGTGATGTAGGGGAGTGGGTGTGATGGCCCGGAAGTGCCTTGGTCCAGCAGGTATTTTTTCACCGCCCATCGCTGCTCCCACAACCTATCCAGCATGTGTAGGGTGGAGTTCCACAATGTCATGCTGTCAACAATCAGCCTGTGAGATGGCAGTTGGGGAGTGTCGAAAGTGGCTGGCAATCCTACGTACACATTGCACAATGTCGCTCAACCTTGGGTATGTGCTTAGGAACTTCTGTACCACAAGGTTGAGGACATGTGCCATGCAGGGCACATGTGTTAGACTGCCAGCATTGAGGGCGGCGAGGAGGTTGCTGCCGTTGTCACAGACAACCATACCTGCCTGGAGCCTTCGGGGTGTCAGCCACTTGTGTACCTGAGCCTGGAGCGCGGCCAGAACATCAGTTCCAGTGTGTCTACGTTCCCCTAAGCTCACAAGCTGGAGCACGGCCTGGCAGCAAATGTTCCCCACACTTGCGTAGCTATGGGGACGCATCTGATGATCCCTCCCCGGCGCTGTAAAACTGATGTATCATCCCTCCCCATGTCTGCGGGTCCAGGCATCCATTGTCAGATGCAACCGGTCGCTGACAGCGTGATCCAGCGACAAGGATACATTCTGCACAATGTGCTGGTGTAGGGCAGGGACGCCAGTCCTGGCAAAGAAATGGCGGCTGGGGACACGCCATCTGGGTTAGGCCTGCTCCAACATCTGCCGGAATGGATTGCAGTTCACAATATTGAAGGGCAGAAGATGTTGGGCGATAACCCTTGTCTGGAGCCTATTGAGTGAACGCACGCGTCGGTCCCCGGGGGCGAAGGACGCGGTGCGTTCAAATGCATCGGCAACCAACGGCTGGTGTCGGATGGCAGTGGAGGCGATAGAGGAGGGTGCAAAGGAGGCAGAGGTCTGGCTGTCGGTAGCAGTGGGGGAGTAGGAATGCATTGTTGGAAGGGTGTGGGGTGGCTGCAGGACAGTGGCAGGAGCTGCTGTCACCTGTGCCATGCTACTGGCGCTGCTGCGACCACCCAGCATCTGTTCACACTCCCGCCAGTGGTTGACTCTCAGGTTCTGGGTAAGGGCAGTGGTACCTAGCCGAGCAAAAGATCTCTCTCTCCTCACCCTGGCATAGAACAGCTGACAGATGGCAATTGTCACATCGTCTGCTGCCAGGGTGAAGTAAGCCCAAACAGGCGACTTACGCACAGACCTCCTGTCAGATAGGGCGGTGCTGGCTTGCGCCTGTTCGGGCTTTGTGCGCAAAGGTGGAGGCGGCACCTGCTGCTGCTGCTACCGCCTCCTGCTGCCATTACCAGTGGAGCCCCTGCTACTGGGCTCCCTGGTGACCTGGCGCACCATTTTCCTCGTGTGCCTACCTTCCTCCTAAGTGCTGCTGTCACCTGATAAGGGAGGTGGCACCCAAAATAAGTCACCCTCCTCTTCATCCCCTGTAATGTCAGACCCAAGGTCGACCAGTGGTTGACTGCTGGGAACAGCAGACGTGGAGCCCCTGACCTGGCTCTGCTGTCCTCTCACTGACGCCTGGGTCTGACTAGATGCAGGGGTTTTGTGGCTGAAACCACCTGCACCAGTTGGAAGGGATGTAACTGGGGTACTGATGGGCAGTACCCCCTCCTCCTCCATCCCTTGCAAAAGGTCCTGAACATCCGGACCAAGCTCTAGCTCCCTCTTCTGCATTACCACCTCCAAGATGTCCCTTTCACTGTCGCTGTCAAACAGCATTAGGGTCGATTCTTGGGGGCTTGGGGCTGGTCCTGCAGGAGGCGGAGAGCTCCTGCTGCTCAGAGCCAGGGCAGAGGACTCCATGTTACTAGCTTGTGTCACGAATGACACCACTGCCTCAGTGTCTTGAGATGAAATGGGGTGGCTGCCACACTCAAAAAAATCACGAATGAGGCGGACCTTCCACCTACGCCCGCCCCTCTGTCGGTAAAGGAGTGGCCCCGTGCTGGCAGTGGTCCAGCTCTGGAACTAACTCCCCTACCACGAACACGGCTGCCAGCACGCCCACGTGCACTCATGATGTGTTTTTATATACAAAAAAATATATAAGGAAATAATGAGGGAATTTGGGCAAACTTTATTGGGTTGGGGACAATGGGTCAAAAAAGGTAAAATATACACGAAAACCTAAAACACAGAAAAAAACATTTTTTTTCACTGACAAAAGATGCTGACACTAATCACAACCCACACGAAACCCTAAAGCACTAACCCTAAAACACACAAAAAGACCTTTTTTTGGGCTGTTTTTTTCTTCTTCACAAACAAAAGACTGTGACACTAATCACTACCCACAGAAAACCCTAAAACACAGAAAAAAACTTTTTTTTTTCCCTAGACAAAGGACGCTGACACTAATAACTACCCACACTAAAATCTAAAACACTAACTCTAAAACACAGAAACAAACTTTTTTTTTTTTCACAGACGAAACAGCAAAAGCCTACACTATACTACAGGGTGGGCCATTTATATGGATACGCCTTAATAAAATGGGAATGGTTGGTGATATTAACTTCCTGTTTGTGGCACATTAGTATATGTGAGGGGGGAAACTTTTCAAGATGGGTGGTGACCATGGCGGCCATTTTGAAGTCGGACATTTTGAATCCAACTTTTGTTTTTTCAATGGGAAGAGGGTCATGTGACACATCAAACTTATTGGGAATTTCACAAGAAAAACAATGGTGTGCTTGGTTTTAACGTAACTTTATTCTTTCATGAGTTATTTACAAGTTTCTGACCACTTCTCCCACTCTTCACACACTGATAGCAACACCGCAGGAGAAATGCTAGCACAGGCTTCCAGTATCCGTAGTTTCAGGTGCTACACATCTCGTATCTTCACAGCATAGACGATTGCCTTCAGATGATACGAGATGTGCAGCACCTGAAACTACGGATACTGGAAGCCTGTGCTAGCATTTCTCCTGCGGTGTTGCTATCAGTGTGTGAAGAGTGGGAGAAAAGGGTTGCATTGACAATCCAACACAATGGGCAGCACATTGAACACATTTTGTAAGTGGTCAGAAACTTGTAAATAACTCATGAAAGAATAAAGTTACGTTAAAAACAAGCACACCATTGTTTTTCTTGTGAAATTCCCAATAAGTTTGATGTGTCACATGACCCTCCTTCTATTGAAAAAACAAAAGTTGGATTCAAAATGGCCAACTTCAAAATGGCCACCATGGTCACCACTCATCTTGAAAAGTTTCCCCCCTCACATATACTAATGTGCCACAAACAGGAAGTTAATATCACCAACCATTCCCATTTTATTAAGGTGTATCCATATAAATGGCCACCCTGTATATCTCTATCTAACCTACACTACACCCTGCATTGGACCCTATCAGCTACACTATTCACTAACTAACCTACACTGACTATCTAACACTAACTATCTGGATTATATATAGGGGCTACCTAACTAATGTACCTAACACCCTACACTGGAACCTATCAGCTACATTATTCACTCACTAACCTACACTGACTATTTACCACTAACTATTTGGATAATATATATGAGCAAACTATATGATGTCCCTAACACCCTACAATGGAACCTATCAGCTACACTATTCACTCACTAACCTGTACTATCTAACACTATCTGGATTATATATATGAGGTATCAGAAGTCACATGAATTCAGCACAGCACAAAGATCACACTCCTCTCTCTCTCTCTCACACACAACTGCATGAAACAGCACAAAATGGCTTTGGGGAGGTTCTCTTATATAGTAAGAGGTAGGCAACTTTCCTATTGGTTGCTAGGGAAGTTGCTAAGCTCTTGCAGCCTTCTCATTGGCCCACAAGCTAAAAGCAGGGAGGGATCATGTGTACTGTGGAAAAAGAACGAAAACGAATATTAGAATTTACGAATAAATAGCACTATATTCTAAATATTCGCATATTCTCGGAGTGCCGATATTCGCGATTAAAATTCGCTATTCGAATATTCGCGCTCAACACTATTTCCTTAATTGTAGTTCTGGTTTATGACCATATAAATACATCCATGTATTCATTGGTACTCTTGTATCTGAAGAAGCCAATGGTTTATTGGTGAAACATGGTTTTTTATTCTTCTTCTGAATTTCCACTGTGGCCACCATAGCCTGGGTCTTCACAGACAGAGCAATAGCCATTATTCATACTACATGTAGGACACCAACATCACTCTGAGATCTCCATGTTTATATATGTAAGATGCCTGTTTATTTATCAATCTGGTGAGCGCTTAGATTACTATGGGTTGCAACACCAAATTTATATGGTTTACACTACAGAGCTCCAGTCTCCTTCTCCTCTTTCCTTTTTTTGTGTTGTTTCCTTTATATTCCTCCTGTAAATGTGTGTTAACATTCTCGTTATCAATAGTGTGTGCCCCTACACAATCTGACTCTCTTTGTAAACACAGTAAATACCCTATCAATCGCCCAAAAACTGAAAAAACTATGGCTCTCAGACTATGGAGACACTAAAACATTATTTTTTTGTTTCAAAAATGATATCATTGTGTAAAACTTACATAAATAAAAAAAGTAGACATATTAGGTATCACCGCATCCGTAATAACCTGCTCTATAAAAATATCACATGACCTAACCCCTCAGGTGAACACCATAAAATTTTAAAAAAAATGTCAAAAAATAAATTTTTTGTCACCTTACATCACAAAAAGTGTAATAGAAAGCGATCAAAATGTCATAGGCAATCCAAAATAGTGCCAATCAAAGCATCATCTCATCCCACAAAAATTATACGCTACCTAAGGCAATCACCCAAAAACTGAATAAACTATGGCTCTCAGACTATGGAGACACTAAAACATGATTTTTTTTTGTTTCAAAAATGATATCATTGTGTAAAACTTACATAAATAAAAAAATCAGACATATTAGGTATCGCTGCATCCATAATAACCTGCTCTATAAAAATATCACATGACCAAACCCCTCAGGTGAACACCGTAAAAAATAAAAAATAAAAACTGTGTCAAAAAAACTATTTTTTGTCACCTTACATCACAAAAAGTGTAATAGCAAGCGATCAAAAAGTTATCTGCACCCTATAATAGTACTAATCAAACCGTCATCTCATCCCCCAAAAAATGAGCCCCTACAAAAGACAGTCACCCAAAAAATAAATAAAACTACGGCTTTCAGAATGTGGAGGCACTAAAAAAATCCTTTTTTTTTCAAAAAACAGCCTACACTATAAAAATACCATATGATCTAACCTGTCATATGAATGTTGTAAATAACAAAAAATAAAAACGGTGCCAAAAAAACAACAATTTTTTGATACCTTGCCTCAAAAAAAGTGTAATATAGAGCAACCAAAAATCATATGTACCCTAAAATAGTACCAACAAAACTGCCACCTTATCCCATAGTTTCCAAAATGGGGTCACTTTTTTGAAGTTTCTACTCTAGGGGTGCATCAGGTGGGCTTCAAATAGGACATGGTGTCAAAAAACCAGTCCAGCGGGGGCGGAGCCTGTGACTGAGCCGAATGGCTGTGTGAAGCAAGAGCTCAGTTTGAAAAGTGCCCTTTCAGCTTGTTATTTCGTTTGACTCACCCGAAATCGTCCATCACCAGCGGAGAAATGGATAAATTTATAAAAAAAGGCCGCCTCAACCTACGCTAACAGAGAAGCCAAGATGGCGCCGGCGTCTCCACATGCAGCCAGCTGAAAACATGGAGAATTTTCTCTCGGCGCACAGGGAGGTGAGGAGGAATCTGATACCCTGACATCCTCACGAGCTGCGGCCTTAGAACCGCTCAGTGCTGATATAGGCACTATCAAACAAGATGTCCGCCATATAGGACGCACAGTAGAGGTGCTGGAAGACACACAAGTCACCCTGATAGAGCAGCAATCAGCATTCGCACAAAAGTTACAAGCAGTCCAACTAAACCTGAATTCTTAATACAATGCGATAAAAGACCAGGAAAACAGGGGTCGTCGCAATAACCTCCGCTTCAGAGAAATACCGGAAACGGTTGCTCAGGGAGATATCCCCAATACAATTGTGCAAATTTGCTTATCCCTCTTGGGCCCTGATTCGGCACATGAAATCTTGCTAGAAAGAGCCCAACAGAGCCCTGAAACCTAAGCCTGCTCCCTCAGCACCGCCCAGAGATGTCATTTGCAAATTTCTAAGTTTTCCAGTGAAAGAAGCCGTCCTTACCAAAGCCAGAGATATCCAAGCTGTGCAGTGGGATGGTCATGATATCCTGGTCTTCCAAGACCTCGCACAATCCACCCTCAGGAAAAGAAGAGCTCTAAAGCTGTTGACAGATTGGCTCAGGGGAAGGAACATTCCTTACAGATGGACATTTCCCTTTGGCCTCACGTTTGCATTTGAAGGCCGCAGGATGTCCATTTCTTCTCATCTCGATTTGGAACCAGTCTATGAGCACCTGAACATCGTCCCACTTGATATCCAGGACTGGGACCCGGTTCAAGACCTAATCGGACTACCAGCCCTTCCTCCTACTGAATCCTGGGATAAACAGCTCACTCCCAAACAGCAAAGAGCCAGAAGAGGAAACCAGAAAACTATCCCCAAAAAGGCTACCACTAGGAGAGGGAAATCTTAACATACAGATGAATATGCGGTCACGTATTACCTCAGTGACTCTCATCTATTGCTATATCTCCTCCTCACTCCTCTTAGATTTATTATCCCTCATCTCTCTCCTTTATTTCTGCCGACATTTTCCTCCCTCTGGTCTAGCTAGACCAATATCTTGAAATAAGGGCACTGAAACAGATCTTTCCCCCCCCCCCCCTACTTACTTACTACCTACTTAATCACCTAGTGTACTTCACACTATTATTTTTTCCTAATCTGTCCTTCACCACTTTGTCCTTATGGTGAATGTAATGCAAAACAAAATGTGGTGTTGTTGTTACCAGTTACAATTGTTTAACCATGTTTTTAGTACAAGTAGATGTCTCGCAGATACCAACACTGAAATGTACCAGTCTAGGACTATAATTGATAAGGATGGGAGTGGTCCCTGGAGGGAATATCTATATCCCTTGACCCCTAGAGCACCATATTTTAGTAATAGACTCAGAAGATCCACTGATACGTGATTGAGATGGCCGACTTAACTATAGTCTCTTATAATGTAAAAGGCTTCAACGCACCCTCAAAAAGGTGCCAGATTCTCTCATTCCTCAAATAGAATGACTGTTCAATCCTGATGCTACAGGAAACACATTTTAAATTTAACCACTACCCGAACCTATCCCATTCCAAATATCCACTATGGTTTCATTGTGGTTCAAATTCTTCACCCTCTAGAGGAGTTAGTGTGGGTTTTAGGGGTGATGTGTCTTTCCAGTACTGCTCCCATATACAAGACCCAGAGGGACTCTATATTCTTATTAAGGGTTGCATCTCAAACCAAGTCTACACACTTATTAATATTTACGCCCCAAACACTAACCAACGAAATTGGTTTGAAAATTTCACCGCAATAATAGATACCTTTAAAGAAGGCATAGTCATTATGGGTGGAGACTTTAACCTGACCCTAGATCCTTGGAACGATTCCACCTCCCATAAATCTGCCCTTTCCCACAAGGCATTACATGCCATTAAAAAACAGCTCCATAGTCAGCACCTCATAGACGTCTGGAGAACCCTTAATCCAGAATCTAAGGATTACACAATTTTTTCATACGTCCATGGCTCATATCACAGACTGGATCATATCATGATATCCAAAGAACATCTCCACCTATGCACGCTTGTATTGACTCAATCCACTTATCAGACCACTCCCCAGTCATGGTCTCTATCTCCACTCCACACATATCCCCAAGAACCTTCAATTGGAGGCTTAATGAACAACTTTTATCCTCTAAGGAGCAGATTCAAGATATACAGAATTCCATGCAGGAGTTTTTCACCTTAAATGCCCTCCCAGAAACTTCCCCTCATGTGATTTGGGATACCCATAAAGCCTACATGAGAGGTCAGTTTATTAGAGCTGGGTCAATACTTAGAAAAAAAAAGGAAAGCACATATGGATTACCTTTTGTTGGAAATCCTCAAAATAGAAACCCTCCACAAAAAATCCCTCCAGGAAACCCAATTATCCAGGCTCAGTGAACTTAGAGCAGAACTAAAAAATTATCTCAACACGCAATTAGCCAAGTTCTACTTGCATTCACAATATAAATTCTTCGCTCACGGAGACAAAACATCTAAATTCATGATGAATAGGATGAAAAAGAGAAGAGCCCATAATTATATCAATAAGATTACCAAGCCTAACGGTGTCCATGTCATAACTACTTAAGAAATAGCTCAACAGTTCCACGAATATTACCAAACCCAATATAACATCCCCCAAACAAAATGCGATATAGACTCCCCGTCAACTTCTCATCCAATAAAACAGTTTTTTGAACAAATCCCTCTCCCCAAGCTTGACGATTCTCAAAAGGAAATACTAAGCTCCCCATTCACACCTGAAGAACTGTTCTTAGCTATAAAAAATCTCCCTAAGAGCAAAGCCCCCGGCCCAGACGGTTTCCTTGCCCTCTACTATCGCACCTTCAGTAGAATTCTGGTCCCTCATCTCCTAACAATATGCAACTTGTCATTAAAGGGTATTCCCCTATCCCCAGACATGACTAAGGCACACATAACTATCATCCCCAAAGAATTACATTCAAATTACATTCACCATCACTATTTTGGTTTGGTCGCAAAAACATGGACATGTCCCTAGTCCTTTCCAGGCTCTATTATCTTCAACAGGTCCTTCCTATTCCCATTCCGAAAAATTACTACATCACTCTTTCTAAATCAATTAGATCCTTTATCTGGGATAAGAAGAAATCAAGGATTTCCCTGTCAGTCCTCCAGAGACATAGAACTTTTGGGGGATTGGCCTTCCATACCCGCTTCTGTACAATAGAGCTATCCTCCTGACAAGAGTCCTGGAATGGTTCAGACAATCACCCCACAAATCATGGGTGGGTATGGAAACCTCTCAATCGGGGTACTCATTTAGAGGTCTCTTAGTAGACACTCCTAGCTTCCCCATCAAAGACCTAAATGCTAACCCCACTGTCAAGGCAACCTTGGAAGCATGGAAATGGTTCCAAGATTCTAATCTGGGTATTCCCACTCCTTCACCTATTGTACAGATCAGGGATGTACTAGACTTTGCCTCTGGAGAACTGAAACAACACATACCCTCATCCCTTCGCCTTTCAGTAACCCCCATCATTTCGCTATTTACTGAAACGGGGTAAAACGGGGAACTTGCTAGAGGGTGAGGCCTTCTTATCGGCAATACACACCCCTAAAGCCAACCCTCTCATCGTCTCCTTTTTAAGGAAACATATCATCAAATTCATACCTTACCACACACTAATTTGACCTCTCGCGTGGTTTGAACATCTGATTCAGAACCAATCTCCCCCAATGAAGCCTATTTCGCAAATATACAAAAAACTCAACTCACCGACCTTGCCACCTAAACCGGCATATATCTTTGGGAGAGAGACTTTGACTATAATTTCTCCACTAGTGAACAATCCCGAATACTCATGACTCCCCACACTTCTTCTCGCTGTGTGAGGATTCAAGAAAATGGCTACAAGGTCTTAAAAGGTGGTATAAGACTCCTGACACAACATGTAAATATGGAGAGGGAAACACGGATAACTGTTGGCGCTGCAATCAAGAAAGGGGAACCTTTTACCACATTTGGTGGACATGCCCACTTATCCATAACTGGTGGGAAAAGATATTCTCAAAGAGCAACACAATCTGTAAATCAAAAGTCCCATTATCTCCCCAATTAGCCCTTCTGGGTTGTCCTACAGGCAATACACGTACTAAGATCCCTTTCCTATTCAATAAACTAATAATGGCAGCAAGACTATTGGTACCGCGGTTTTGGCTTTCACCAGATATTCCCCCAGACGACCTATGGATCAATAAAGTGGATACTATCTACCGGTTTGAAGAGATAGCTGCCTGGGAAAATAGATCCTATCCTAAGTTCAAAAGTAACTGGAATGATTGGGAGACATATAGAAACTTTAAATAGAGCTGTTACTTATCAATTACTTATCAATTATTATTATGTCCATCAACTGTTTGACTATAATCGACTTGATGCAACATCTAATTACACCTTGTACTTGTTCTTGTATGGCTTTTGTTACAAATGCAATGCATGTGTCCATTTTTTATTCATTAATAAAAAATTTATAAAAAAAAAAAAAAAAAAAACAGTCCAGCAAAATCTGCCTTCCAAAAACCATATGGCATTCCTTTCCTTCTGCGCAATGCTGTGTGCCACTACAGCAGTTTTACAACCACATATGGGGTGTTTCTGTAAATTACAGAATCAGGGCCATAAATATTGAGTTTTGTTTGGCTGTTAACCATTGCTTTGTAACTGGAAAAATGGATTAAAATGGAAAATCTGCCAAAAAAGTTACATTCTGAAATTTAAACTCTATTTTCCATAAATTTTTGTGGAACACCTAAAGGGTTAACAAAGTTTGTAAAATCAGTTTTGTATACCTTGAGGGGTGTCATTTCTAAACTGGGGTCACTTTTTTGGAGTTTATACTCTAGGAATGCATCACAGGGTCTTCAAATGCGATATGGCAGCTTAAAATTATCCCAGTGAAGTCTGCTTTCCAAAAACCATATGGCGTTCCTTTCTTTCTATGCAATGCCGTATGCCTGTACAGCAGTTTACGACCACATATGTGGTGTTTCTGTAAACTACAGAATCAGGGCAATAAATATTGAGTTTTGCTTGGCTGCTAACCCTTGCTTTGTTTGTGGAAAAAAATTGATTAAAATGGAAAATGTGCCAAAAAAGTGAAATTCTGAAATTTCATCTCATTTTCCATTAATTCTTGTGGAACACCTAAAGGGTAAACAAAGTTTATAAAATCAGTTTTGAATACCTTGAGGGGTGTAGTTTATACAATGGGGTAATTTTTGAGTGGTTTCTATTATTTAAGACTCACAAAGTGACTTCAGACCTTAATTGGTCCTTAAAAAGTGGGTTTTGGAAATTTTCTGAAAAATTTCAAGATTTGCTTCTAAACTTCTAAGCCTTCTAACGTCCCCAAAAAATAAAATGGCATTCACAAAATGATCAAAAAATGAAGTAGACATATGGGAAATGTAAAGTAATAACTATTTTTGGAGGTATTATTATCTATCATAAAAGTAGAGAAACAGAAATTTGGAAATGTGCAAATTTTTCAAATTTTTTTGTAAATTTGGCATTTAAAAAAAAAAAATTAATACATTTTTTAGCTCAATTTTACCACTGTGAATTTTTCCGAATGGCGAGCATGAATTTCCGCAAATGTTCGCGAACGGGCGAACCGGGCGAACCGCCATAGACTTCAATAGGCAGGCGAATTTTAAAACCCACAGGTACTCTTTCTGGCAACAATAGTGATGGAAAAGTTGGAAAAGTTGTTTCAAGGGGACTAACACCTGGACTGTGGCATGCCGGAGGGGGACCCATGGCAAAACTCCCATGGAAAATTACGTAGTTGACGTAGAGTCGGGCTTTAATCCATAAAGGGCATAAATCACCTAACATTCCTAAATTGTTTGGAATAACGTGCTTTAAAACATCAGGTATGTAAGGGTTACGCCCACTTCACAGTGACAGACCAAACTATGACAGACCAAACTCCCCGTTTAACTCACCGCAAACAACCGCAAACAGTCAATTTGCACAACCGCAAACTCCCTATTTGCACAAGGTTGGATACCAAGCTAGCCATGTCCCGTTCCTTGTCCTCACTGACGTCATTGAAGGTCTCTTCCTCCACCCAGCCACGTACAACACCAAGGGTCCCCGAAAGGTGACAACAAGCCCCCTGGGACGCCTGCTGTGGTTGGTCTTCCACCTCCTCAAAGCCACCTTCCTCCTCTGACTCCTCTTCTTCAGACTCCTCTCTCAGCGTTGCCGCAGGTCCAGCAATCGAGAACGACAAGGCTGCTTCTGGTGGTGATGGTGACCACAACTCTTCCTCTTCATGCTCATCTACGGCCTGATCCAGCACTCTTCGCAGGTCACACTCCAGAAAAAACGCATATGGGATGAGGTCGATGATGTTGCCTTGGGTTTGACTGACCAGGTTTGTCACCTCCGCAAAAGGACGCATGAGCCTACAGCCATTGTGCATGAGCGTTCAGTAACGTGGCCAAAAAATACCCAGCTCCGCAGAGGCTGTCCTCTTTTTTTTTAATTAAAAAAATCTGTTCTTACCAGTTTAATCTCTGTTTTGTCCCCTATCAGGGGCCGGTGTGGTGTATGGAATAGATTTTAGGAAACGGGAGATGGAAAAAGATGCTTGGTCGGTCCTCTTACTTCCAATTTGGGGCACTATGCGTGCGCCGTGCAATTTCCTGTGCTACCAGATAGTGGTATGTTAAGTAGTACTATTCCTATCAGTTTAACCCCTGTTACGTCCCCTATCAGGGGCCAGTGTATGGAATAGATTTTAGGAACCGGGAGATGGAAAAAGATGCTTGGTCGGTCCTCTTACTTCCAATTTGGGGCACTGTGCGTGCGCCGTGCAATTTACTGTGCTACCAGATAGTGGTATGTTAAGTAGTACTATTCCTATCAGTTTAACCCCTGTTACGTCCCCTATCAGGGGCCAGTGTATGGAATAGATTTTAGGAACCGGGAGATGGAAAAAGATGCTTGGTCGGTCCTCTTACTTCCAATTTGGGGCACTGCGCGTGCGCCGTGCAATGTACTGTGCAATCCCAATATGAGTGGCATGTTAAGTAGTACTATTCCTATCAGTTTAATCCCTGTTACGTCCCCTATCAGGGGATGTGTATGGAATAGAGTTTAGACAACCGCAAAGAGTTGTCAATAGTTGACACACTCATGACATAAATTTTATTCCTCTATGCGTCAATCTTGGTGTAGTGATGACTGTGCTCGTGCGCACGTTTGGGAGATTGCAGTCGATGGCAGTTTTTCAAAGCCTATGGTCATGCTGAGGTAGTTCAGAGACAGTTAAGTGACCCAGAAAACAATGATTCTGCAGTGTGGGCCCATTGTTGGCCTAGTAGGGTTTAATGATCACCTTAGATGATCACAAAGAAAATTAATGTTTTTTCTATGCAAAATTATCCAGCCGATCGCTTTTGGTCTGTACACAATAAAGCAACGACCTTATCTCATCTGGGGTGTGCCGACATTGCCATTGCCAACACACTCATAGAGGTGATCGCTTCATTGTGATACACAAGCTCCTCTACCACAACAAGGTAACGATCACGAAGGGGAATTTACACATGTATGTGCCTTTTTTTTTGTTTTGTTTTTGCAGCCACAGTGCAGCACCAGAGGCCAGAAAAATTAGGCATGTACACATGCCTGAAAAATTAGGTATTGTTGCGGCCGGAAAAATTTATGTTTTCCAGGCAGAAAGTGCACTAAAACATTGCGGCTTGAACCCTAGTTGGTGGCGGAGAAGTCACGCAAGTCATCCGGCATGCAGAGATTAAATACACCATTTTATAGCCCATGGCATCTCATCAGGCCTTTTTCAGTCAAATGCATCCCCCACTGTCAGTCCCTTCGGGATCCATGCCTCATTCATCTTAATAAAGGTGAGGTAATCTAGACTTTTTTGACCTAGGCGACTTCTCTTCTCAGTGACAATACTTCCTGCTGCGCTGAATGTCCTTTCTGACAGGATACTTGAAGCGGGGCAGGCCAGAAGTTCTATCGCAAATTGGGATAGCTCAGGCCACAGGTCAAGCCTGCACACCCAGTAGTCAAGGTGTTCATCGCTCCTCAGAGTGTCCATATCTGCAGTTAATGCGAGGTAGTCTGCTACCTGTCGGTCGAGTCGTTCTCTAAGGGTGGACCCCGAAGGGCTGTGGCAATGCATAGGACTTAAAAAGCTCTGTATGTCCTCCATCAACAACACGTCTGTAAAGCATCCTGTCCTTGCCGGTGTGGTCGTGGTAGGAGGATTACTTTCACCTCTTCCCCTGTTAGATTCCCGTTGTGCTGTGACATCACCCTTATACGCTGTGTAAAGCATACTTTTTAACTTGTTTTGGAACTGCTGCATCCTTTCCGACTTCCGGTAATTCGGTAACATTTCAGCCACTTTCTGCTTATACCGGGGGTCTAGTAGCGTGGCCACCCAGTACAGGTCATTCTCCTTCAGCCTTTTTGTACGAGGGTCCCTCAACAGGCATCACAGCATGAAAGACCCCATTTGCACAAGGTTGGATGCCGAGCTACTCATGTCCCGCTCCTCGTCCTCACTGATCTCATTGAAGGTCTGTTCTTCCCCCCAGGCACGTACAACACCACGTGTACCAGATAGGTGACAACGAGCACCCTGGGATGCCTGCTGTGGTTGGTCTTCCTCCTCCTCAAAGCCACATTCCTCCTCTGACTCCTCTTCCTCAGACTCCTCTTCCAGCGTTGCCGCAGGTCCAGCAAGCAATGCTGATAAGGCTGTTTCTGGTGGTGATGGTGACCACAACTCTTCCTCTTCACGCTCATCTACGGCCTGATCCAACACTCTTCACAGGGCACGCTCCAGGAAGAAAACAAATGGGATGATGTCGCTGATGGTGCCTTCGGTGCGACTGACTAGGTTTGTTACCTCCTCAAAAGGACGCATGAGCCTACAGGCATTGCGCATGAGCGTCTAGTAACGTGGCAAAAAAATACCCAGCTCCGCAGAGGCTTCCTAGCACCCCGGTCATACAAATACTTGTTGATGGCTTTTTCTTGTTGGAGCAGGCGGTCAAACATTAGGAGTGTTGAATTCCAACGTGTCGGGCTGTCGCAAATCAAGCGCCTCACTGGCATGTTGTTTCGCCGCTGAATATCTGAAAAGTGCGCCATGGCCGTGTAGGAACGCCTGAAATGGACACACACCTTTCTGGCCTACTTGAGGACGTCCTGTAAGCCTGGGTACTTATGCACAAAGCATTGTACAATCAGATTCAACACATGTGTTATGCACGGCACATGTGTCAACTTGCCCAAATTCAATGCCGCCAACAAATTGCTTCCGTTGTCACACACCACTTTGCAGATCTCCAGTTGGTGCGGAGTCAGCCACTGATCCACCTGTGCGTTCAGGGCGGACAGGAGTGCTGATCCAGTGTGACTCTCTGCTTTCAGGCAAGTCAACCCCAAGACGGCGTGACACTGTCGTATCCGGGATGTGGAATAGCCCCTGGGGAGCTGGGGGGGTGCAGTTGATGTGGAGCAAGACGCAGCAGCAGAAGAGGACTCAGCCGAGGAGGTTAGCGAAGAGGATGGAGTAGGAGGAGTAGAGGAGGTGGCAGCAGGCCTGCCTGTAAGTCGTGGCGGTGTCACCAACTCCTTTGCAGAGCCACGCATTCCATGCTTGGCAGCCGTCAGCAGGTTTACCCAATGCACAGTGTACGTGATATACCTGCCCTGACCGTGCTTTGCAGACCAGGTATCAGTGGTCAGATGTACCCTTGCCCCAACACTGTGTGCCAGACATGCCATGACTCCCTTTTCCACAATAGAGTACAGGTTGGGGATTGCCTTTTGTGAAAAGAAATTTCGGGTGGGTACCTTCCACTGCGGTGTCCCAATAGCTACAAATTTTTTGAAGGCCTCAGACTCCACCAGCTTGTATGGTAAAAGCTGGCGGGCTAAGAGTTCCGACAAGCCAGCTGTCAGACGCCGGGCAAGGGGGTGACTTTGTGACATTGGCTTCTTACGCTCAAACATGTCCTTGACAGACACTTGACTGTGGGCAGATGAGCAGGAACTGCTGAAGGTGAGAGGCCGAGTGGCGGATGTTTGAGAGGGGGCAAGGAGGACAGCAGTGGTTGACGTGGCTGAAGATGCTGGACCAGGAGGAGAATGGTGGCTTTGAGATTGTGTGCTGCTTGTAATCATCATGTGTTGATCCCATAGGCGTTTGTGATGTGAGATCAAGTGCCTTCGCAAAGCAGTTGTACCTTGGTGGGTGTTGGACTTCCCACGACTCAGTTTCTTTTGGCACAGGTTGCAAATGGTATCGCTGTTATAAGAGGCAGACACACAAAAAAAATGCCACACTGCTGAGCTTTGCAATGACGGCATTCTGGTGGTGGCAACAGCATGCGTTCATTGGCATGCTGTCTGGCTGACCCCGGGTGCCGATACATGCTGTCTGACTGTGCCACTAGCTCCTTGCGACGACCTCCCCCTGCTTCCAACTCGTCTCCTCATCCTCTCTGTCTCCCCATATGAACTTTCCCCCTGTTCTTATTCTCTTCGAGCGGGCACCCACGTGACATCCACGGACACATCGTCATCATCAACCGCTTCACTTGTATCTGACAACTCAGCAAAGGAAGCAGCAGCGGGTACAACATCATCATCATCATCACACCGTACGTCCATGTGTGTAATGCTGCCTGACTGAGACATATCCCTGTTATCTACATCCTCTGGCAATAATGGTTGCGCATCACTCATTTCTTCCAACTGATGTGTAAATAACTTTTCTGACAGATCAAGTGAAGCGGCTGTGGTGCTAGTGTTGGTGGTGGCGGCGGGCGGGCGAGTGGTAACTTGAGAGGTGCCCGAAGCTGAGCTGGAGGAGGATGGTGCGTCAAGGTTCCGAGCGGAAGCTGTAGAAGATTGGTTGTCCTGTGTAAGCCAGTCAACTAAGTCCTCAGAACTTTTAGAGTTCAGGGTACGTGGCCTCTGAACACTGGGCATTATTCTAGGGCCAAAGGAAATCACAGCACCACTACCACGACGGCCTCTGCGGGGTGGCCTGCCTCTGCCTGTCATTTTTTTTCCGATTAGTTGTACTATGCGTACAAGCTACTGTGACACCAGATATGAGTGGTGCAACTGGGCACTGGCAGTAGTGGGCACAGTACACGCTGGAGGCCTGACACACACGCTTGCAGGCAACTGAAATTATATTACAGTAAAAAAAATTGTTTTTTATTTTTAAATGCAAGCTACTGTGAAACCAGATATGAGTGGTTCAACTGGGCACTGGCAGTAGTGGGCACAGTACACGCTGGAGGCCTGACACACACGCTTGCAGGCAACTGAAATTATATTACAGTAAAAAAATTGTTTTTTATTTTTAAATGCAAGCTACTGTGACACCAGATATGAGTGGTTCAACTGGGCACTGGCAGTAGTGGGCACAGTACATGCTGTAGGCCTGACACACACGCTTGCAGGCAACTGCAATTATATTACAGTGAAAAAATGGTTTTTTATTTTTAAATGCAAGCTACTGTGACACCAGATATGAGTGGTGCAACTGGGCACTGGCAGTAGTGGGCACAGTACACCCTGTGGGCCTGACACACACGCTTGCAGGCAACTGCAATTATATTACAATGAAAATTTTGTTTTATTTTTTTAAATGCAAGCTACTGTGACACCAGATATGAGTGGTGCAACTGGGCACTGGCAGTAGTGGGCACAGTAAACGCTGTAGGCCTGACACACACGCTTGCAGGCAACTGCAATTATATTACAGTGAAATTTTATATATTTTTTTTAAATGCAAGCTACTGTGACACCAGATATGAGTGGTGCAACTGGGCACTGGCAGTAGTGGGCACAGTACACGCTGTAGGCCTGACACACATGCTTGCAGGCAACTGTAATTATATTACAGTGAAAAAATAGTTGTTGTTTTTTTAAATGCAAGCTACTGTGACACCAGATATGAGTGGTGGCACTGGGCACTGGCAGTAGTGGGCACAGTACACGCTGTGGGCCTGACACACACGTTTGCAGGCAACTGCAATTATATTACAGTGAATTTTTATTTTTATTTTTTAATGCAAGCTACTGTGACATCAGATATGAGTGGTGGCACTGGGCACTGGCAGTAGTGGCCACAGTACACGCTGTAAGCCTGACACACATGCTTGCAGGCAACTGCGATTAGATTACAGTGGAAAAATTGTTGTTTTTTTTAAAATGCAAGCTACTGTGACACCAGATATGAGTGGTGGCACTGGGCACTGGCAGTAGTGGGCACAGTACACGCTGTGGGCCTGACACACACGCTGGCAGGCAACTGCAATTAGATTACAGAGGAAAAAAAAGAAAAAGCAGACTGATGTACTAGCCCTAAAAAGGGCTTTTTGGGGTGCTGTCAGGACGCTGTCCTTACAGCAGATCAGATGAGTCTTTGAGAACTGTAGTGGACACTGAATACACTGGCCTAGCTATTGAATGAATCTAAGATGGATGCTGTCCTTGCTTTTTGATAGGAGGTGGGAAGGTCTGGGAGGGAGGGTATGCTGCTGATTGGCTGGAATGTGTCTGCTGACTGTGAGGTACAGGGTCAAAGTTTGCTCAATGATGACGTATAGGGGGCGGACCGAACATCGCATATGTTCACCCGCCACGGCGAACTCGAACAAGCGATGTTCGCCGGGAACTGTTCGCCGGCGAATAGTTCGGGACATCTCTATTTGTGACGAGAAAATATTCTCATAGAAGGAAAAAGAAAGAGAGGAGGCAGCGCCTCCTGTGTGGAACCTTACAGCACAGTGTATAGGCACAAAAAAGCTACTGATTATGCTTACCAGAAGGGGTTGTGAAAGGTCACAACGCCTCCGAAATGCTTGTCTGGATTTATCCGTCCAGTTTACGGAGAAGAGAAGACTGCGTCTGCTGCCCCTGGTCTGTATCCCTTGCCGTGGTTGCGGTTGTCAGGATAAATTGTATGTAGAGAAGTAAAGAAAAAATCGGACCATTCTCGGTGGCGCTGGTGCAGTAAGGACTCGGTGCTCAGAAGGTACCAATAAAGGTAATCTTTTTATTAATAGTAAAGTAAGTCTACGCGTTTCGGGGGCAAAACATCCCCCTTCCTCAGGACAATAAATCTTATTACATTAAAAATACAATGTTTCCAGTTGTTTTTATCTACTTCGTTTGGGCGCAATGTGTGCAGATCACATGGGTGGAGAGAGGGGGCTGGGGGCGTGAGTGTTTTCCCTGTTGCTAGGATACCAGACACTCCCCCAGTGTTCAGTGGCCAATCATATTGTTTTTCAGGTTGGCTTGTGACGTCCTGTGGGCGTGGTATGGGCGGTGATTATGCTCGTTTGTGCAGTGTCTGTATGGCCTTATTCTGGGGGCGGCATCTGGGTGACGCAGCAGGGGAACGCCCCTCTATGATGTCAGTGGGCCGGTATTGCAGTGCGGCATATCTATCACATGCGGGGAGGAGTAATGCTCGGCTGACGTATTTGTCTCCAGCCTATCGCTGGTGTAAGTGGGCCGGTCGTTGGATGATGTCGTGGCTCCTAGGTCCTAGGTTGGTCTTTATTGGATCATGCTATAGCAGGCCAAGCCCATTTGATGACCTCAGTGGGTTGGTCTTTCAAAGTGGTATCTGGATGCTATCGGGGGCGGTATTTGCATGCGGTCATGTGATTCTTTGTCCGCCCACATAGTCAGGTGACTGCTGTGTGCTCCTACATCCACTGTCATCAGGTCTTTATCGGATCATGCTGTAGCAGGCCAAGCCCAGTTTGTGACCTCAGTGGGCTGGTCTTTGTGATGTGGTATCTGGATGCTATCGGGGGCGGTTTTTGTGTGCGGTCATGTGATTTTTTGTGTCCGCCCACATAATCAGGTGACTGCTATATGTTCCTGCATCCACTGTCATCGGAGGTAAACAGAGAATTTTTGTATACATATGAATATATATATAGATAAATAGATAAATCAATAATTAAATACATAGAAAAAAGTTAAAAAGGGGATTGAATTACTAGACAATTAACTAAAAGAGGCTAATGTAAAAAGACTTAAAAGGCTGATGTATGCATACTTATACCCACAGAAAACAACCTGAGTGTATGTGGGAAAGCGCAAACATTTACACTCAGCAGCATTGTAAAAAGGATTTTTCTAAAAGCATTCATATGGATCGGTTAGGATCCGTATGTGTATAGATGCATACACACCCATTCGCATGGTGTACATATATATCTATATGCCCACACGTACATATACACACACATACACACACATATATAAGGATGGGAGCCTAGTGTGATGGTGTTTCCTCCCTGTATAGTCATCTCTATCTCCTTAGTATGATAATATTATTGTTGTTTTGGTTTTAACAGCGTGTGGATACTTGGTACTATTTCTTTTGGGTCACAAAATGTTTTGGGGATTATAGAATGGTCTCACTTATCTCATTCAGACCGTATGGGGTCAGTGTATCTAATTGGTAGATCCAGTAGATCTCTCTCCTCTGGAGGCTGCTGAACCTATTGTAAGGGTTATCTGGGATGAAGTCTATGGGTGTGATTTTGAATGTATGTTTGCTTTTTTCTGGTGTTGTGGCGCAGTGTCGTGAGATGCTGTGTTTGGGGCAGAGTTTCTGTATGTTGTGTCTGTGTTGGTTAAGTCTACAATGTAATTCTTGTGTTGTTCGCCCCACATATTGAAGTCCACATTTGCATTCTATGAGGTATATGACATAGCTACTTTTACAGTTTAGGTGATGTTTTATGGAGAAGGTGGCCCCATTTTTTGTTGAGCTGAAGCTCTTATTGTTGTGTGTGATTGTGTTACAGCAGAGGCACCGTTTTGTCCCACATTTGAAACTGCCTACTGGCTCTTTTTTAGTTTCTATTGGTTTTTTTGTATTCTTTTTGCTGGGGGCTAGGGTATTTTTTATGGTCGGTGCTCTCCTGTAGGTCACAGCAGGTTTTTTTGGGAGGTATTTTTCAAGGTATGGGTCACTTTTTAAAATATGCCAATGTTTGGACAGGATGTCTTGGACGGCCCTATTTGAGGTATTATATTGTGTTATCAAATTAAGGTGTTTAGGGTATTTTTCTGTTCTTGTGTTATTTTCTTCTTTTTTGGTGTTTTTCAGGCACTCTATTTGTGTTGTTTTTTTGCTCTTTTGGTAGGCATTCTTTATAATTTCTTTCGGGTAGCCTTTATCTATGAATCTTTTCTGGATGATTTTTGCCTGTTGGATAAAATCGATGTCCTCTGTGCAATTTTGTCTTATCCGCTTATATTGGCTGTAAGGGATGTTGTGGAGCCATTTTTTATGATGGAAACTCTTGTAGTGGATGTAGCTGTTGGTGTCTACTTGTTTGAAATACGTTTTAGTTGTCAGGATATTGTTTTTGGTAGTGATGGAGATGTCTAAAAAGTCTATTGTGTTTTTGTTGTAGTTAGGCGTAAAGGTTATTCCCCAAGGTGTCTTATTTAGATTGTTGCAGAAATTTTGTGCGGATTCTTCGTCTCCTTCCCAGATAATGAAAATATCGTCGATATATCTTTTATAATATACAATGTGTTTGAGTGTTACTGTATTCCTGTATATATGTGTGTCCTCGAATTGGCCCATGAAGATATTAGCGAAGGACGGTGCTACCTTCGTACCCATCGCGGTACCCCGGCATTGGTGATATGTAGTCTTATTGTAAATGAAAAAATTATTTTCCAAGACAAAACGTAGACTGTCTAATAAAAATTGGATTTGTGGTGATTTTAAAGTCCTATCGTTTCTCAGGGTGGTTTCCACACATTTGATACCTAGTTCGTGTTCGATATTAGAATATAATGCCGTTACGTCCATGGTCAATAGGGCATATGTGTCTTTCCATTTTATTTTTTCTATTTCTTGAATGAGCTGCCTGGAGTCATGCAAGTAGCTGGTTAGATTGCGAACGTACGGTTGGAGGAAAAGATCAAGGTAGTGAGATATATTGCTTGTGGATGAGTTTGTATTTGACACTATTGGTCTTCCTGGTGGTTTCACTGGGTTTTTGTGTATTTTTGGTAGATGGTAGAAATATGGGTTGGAGGGAGCTTTAGGGATAAGGAAGTTTTTTTCTTTTTTATTTATGTACTGTTGATCATGGGCATGTTTTACTAGATTTTTTAGTCTTTTAATGATGTCTGGGAATGGGTTATCTTTTGTTACACGGTAGTATTCGGTGTTGCTCAGGATATTCTGTGATTCTGCTTCGTAATCTTCTATATTTTGAATTACTATGCCCCCCCCCTTGTCAGCCGGCCTTATTATTATGCTCTCATTATTTTTTAGGGTTTTCATAGCGCGTGTCTCACAGTGTGTTAGGTTTCCGCTAGTGGGGGGTCTTTTTTGTTGTTCCTTTTTTTGTGGGATTTTTTTCAGTTCTGCTGTTACTAGGTCAAAGAAGGTAGGTATGAAATGACCTTCTCTGTGTACCGGGAAAAAACCTGATTTTGGATGTACTTCCTGATGTTTATATGTATCTATCTCTTCTACTTCTGCAGGTGTAATATTTTCAGTTTTTTTGCGGTTTTCTTGTTCGAAAAATCTTTTTACGGTCAGGTTTTTTCTAAATTTCTGGATGTCTAAATATAATTGGAAGGGGTCTATGTTATGAAGTGGGCAAAAGGATAATCCTTTTTGTAGCAGACTATCTTCTTGTTTCGTGGTTTGGTAGGATGAGAGATTAAAGATTTTTACTGTTGGTATCTCATTTCTGTCTCTTTTTTTATTTTTTATGTGGGTTTTATTTTTCTGGTGTTGTCCTCCCCTGCAGCCTCGGGTTCGAATTTTCTCTTTCCGGGAGTGGGCTTGAAGAATTCCGTTATCTGTGGGGTGACTGTCTGGTTGGAATGTTTTTTGAGGATGGTGTCCTTGTGAATAGTCGGTTCTGTATATCTGACTTGCGGGGGTCTGGCACGATCTAAAAAAGGAACCAGGGCCGATGTGCCTACCGCAGTGTTGTCTATGATAATAAGCGGTGTGATGTCTATCTGATCTTCTGTGATAGAGGTTTGGTGAGTTGTAAAGATGGACAAGTTTATGCTAGTGTCTTGGGTAGGGATCCCCGGAGGTTGAGTGCTGTCCTTTATTTTGCTGTATATGCCAGATGCATGGTTCTCCTTGTGTTCTGTATTCGGAGGACTGAGTGATATCAGGGGTGTCGATGTGACTGTCTCCTGTTCTCTTCTCATTGTGTTTTTCTTTTTGTAGTCTAAATAATTAGTTTTTAGGGTTCTGAATCTTTCTAGAAACTCATCTGTGGTCGTGTCTAAATCTTTCTTTGTGGGACAATGGGGACTGTGTTCTATGTTGTCAGTCATCTTTGGGCTGTATACATACGGTGATTCTAAAATATCTTTTGTTGTTTGAGTGTTCTTCTTTGGTGTGGTTGTGGAGAGCATTGTATGTGATTGTATTGGTAGCAAAGGTATGCTATTTTCGGGTTGAGAGGTGTGGGTTTCTTTCTTATTTTGTACTGCTGTGTAAGCTGTATTTTTTGTCTTTTCTGATTCTTGCAAAGTTGTTATGGGAATGTATGTTGGTCTGAGATCTTTACGTCTTGTGCTGTTATATGATGTGGCGCTATTGTGGACTTGTGGTTTTGTGGTGTCTTTGGAAAAGGGTCTCTTGTGTGTTTGATTAGTAAAAAAGCGTGTTCTAACCTCCTGATGACTATTTTTCTTATGTTCGTGGTTCGGCTTAAGTCTGTGATCGTGTGCTGTACTGTCTGTGGTATGTTGGATTGGAATGGTGCTTGCAGGGTTTTGGTATGTGTTGTTTTTCCGTTGTTGTTGTGGTCTATAATTGCCTTGTTGTTTGTCTGTTCTATCTCTTTGTAGTTTGTTTGCTTTGGTAGCTACAATGTTTTGTTCATTTTGGTAGATTCTATTGCTTATGTTATGGTTCATTGTTGCGTAGTCTGGGTGGTCAGAAAAAACTTGTAGTTCCCTCATGGTTGTCTCTATGTTATCTATGTGTTTTTTTATACAGATTTCTCTTTTATGTGATATAATTCTCATTAGGCCTGCTGCGCATTGATCAAGATAGTCATTCCATTCGTATATGAAGGCCTGATCATCTGGAAATGTGGGGGCAATGCTTATTCTAAGTCCGCGTGGGGCTATATTTTCTTGTGAATAAATCTGTAGGAAACTAACGTCCAAAGCATGGAAGAGTTCACTTTTTAGGTTATCTTCTAATGTGTGAAACAAGGTGCACATAGTTTTTGTCTCTTCTGTGGTATAACTTGCCGTAATGTTGTCATCTATTGGCGTAGTTTGCTCTGCGGTCTGTTTCGCTGTAAATCTTGATATTAGCGATTTCCTTTGTTGGGTTCTTTGTGAGAAGTATTCCATTTTCTTTTTCTTTTTCTTTTTTTGGGGGTGTTGTTTGTTGAAGGTGCTGGTTCACTTTTCACACTGGTGGCTGCAGGTCCTCCTCAGGGTGTTCGGACTTGGGATGTCCTCCGGGGTCCGTGTGTTCCCACCGGGCTCCGGATGCGGTATATAGAAGGAAAAAGAAAGAGAGGAGGCAGCGCCTCCTGTGTGGAACCTTACAGCACAGTGTATAGGCACAAAAAAGCTACTGATTATGCTTACCAGAAGGGGTTGTGAAAGGTCACAACGCCTCCGAAATGCTTGTCTGGATTTATCCGTCCAGTTTACGGAGAAGAGAAGACTGCGTCTGCTGCCCCTGGTCTGTATCCCTTGCCGTGGTTGCGGTTGTCAGGATAAATTGTATGTAGAGAAGTAAAGAAAAAATCGGACCATTCTCGGTGGCGCTGGTGCAGTAAGGACTCGGTGCTCAGAAGGTACCAATAAAGGTAATCTTTTTATTAATAGTAAAGTAAGTCTACGCGTTTCGGGGGCAAAACATCCCCCTTCCTCAGGACAATAAATCTTATTACATTAAAAATACAATGTTTCCAGTTGTTTTTATCTACTTCGTTTGGGCGCAATGTGTGCAGATCACATGGGTGGAGAGAGGGGGCTGGGGGCGTGAGTGTTTTCCCTGTTGCTAGGATACCAGACACTCCCCCAGTGTTCAGTGGCCAATCATATTGTTTTTCAGGTTGGCTTGTGACGTCCTGTGGGCGTGGTATGGGCGGTGATTATGCTCGTTTGTGCAGTGTCTGTATGGCCTTATTCTGGGGGCGGCATCTGGGTGACGCAGCAGGGGAACGCCCCTCTATGATGTCAGTGGGCCGGTATTGCAGTGCGGCATATCTATCACATGCGGGGAGGAGTAATGCTCGGCTGACGTATTTGTCTCCAGCCTATCGCTGGTGTAAGTGGGCCGGTCGTTGGATGATGTCGTGGCTCCTAGGTCCTAGGTTGGTCTTTATTGGATCATGCTATAGCAGGCCAAGCCCATTTGATGACCTCAGTGGGTTGGTCTTTCAAAGTGGTATCTGGATGCTATCGGGGGCGGTATTTGCATGCGGTCATGTGATTCTTTGTCCGCCCACATAGTCAGGTGACTGCTGTGTGCTCCTACATCCACTGTCATCAGGTCTTTATCGGATCATGCTGTAGCAGGCCAAGCCCAGTTTGTGACCTCAGTGGGCTGGTCTTTGTGATGTGGTATCTGGATGCTATCGGGGGCGGTTTTTGTGTGCGGTCATGTGATTTTTTGTGTCCGCCCACATAATCAGGTGACTGCTATATGTTCCTGCATCCACTGTCATCGGAGGTAAACAGAGAATTTTTGTATACATATGAATATATATATAGATAAATAGATAAATCAATAATTAAATACATAGAAAAAAGTTAAAAAGGGGATTGAATTACTAGACAATTAACTAAAAGAGGCTAATGTAAAAAGACTTAAAAGGCTGATGTATGCATACTTATACCCACAGAAAACAACCTGAGTGTATGTGGGAAAGCGCAAACATTTACACTCAGCAGCATTGTAAAAAGGATTTTTCTAAAAGCATTCATATGGATCGGTTAGGATCCGTATGTGTATAGATGCATACACACCCATTCGCATGGTGTACATATATATCTATATGCCCACACGTACATATACACACACATACACACACATATATAAGGATGGGAGCCTAGTGTGATGGTTTTTCCTCCCTGTATAGTCATCTCTATCTCCTTAGTATGATAATATTATTGTTGTTTTGGTTTTAACAGCGTGTGGATACTTGGTACTATTTCTTTTGGGTCACAAAATGTTTTGGGGATTATAGAATGGTCTCACTTATCTCATTCAGACCGTATGGGGTCAGTGTATCTAATTGGTAGATCCAGTAGATCTCTCTCCTCTGGAGGCTGCTGAACCTATTGTAAGGGTTATCTGGGATGAAGTCTATGGGTGTGATTTTGAATGTATGTTTGCTTTTTTCTGGTGTTGTGGCGCAGTGTCGTGAGATGCTGTGTTTGGGGCAGAGTTTCTGTATGTTGTGTCTGTGTTGGTTAAGTCTACAATGTAATTCTTGTGTTGTTCGCCCCACATATTGAAGTCCACATTTGCATTCTATGAGGTATATGACATAGCTACTTTTACAGTTTAGGTGATGTTTTATGGAGAAGGTGGCCCCATTTTTTGTTGAGCTGAAGCTCTTATTGTTGTGTGTGATTGTGTTACAGCAGAGGCACCGTTTTGTCCCACATTTGAAACTGCCTACTGGCTCTTTTTTAGTTTCTATTGGTTTTTTTGTATTCTTTTTGCTGGGGGCTAGGGTATTTTTTATGGTCGGTGCTCTCCTGTAGGTCACAGCAGGTTTTTTTGGGAGGTATTTTTCAAGGTATGGGTCACTTTTTAAAATATGCCAATGTTTGGACAGGATGTCTTGGACGGCCCTATTTGAGGTATTATATTGTGTTATCAAATTAAGGTGTTTAGGGTATTTTTCTGTTCTTGTGTTATTTTCCTCTTTTTTGGTGTTTTTCAGGCACTCTATTTGTGTTGTTTTTTTGCTCTTTTGGTAGGCATTCTTTATAATTTCTTTCGGGTAGCCTTTATCTATGAATCTTTTCTGGATGATTTTTGCCTGTTGGATAAAATCGATGTCCTCTGTGCAATTTTGTCTTATCCGCTTATATTGGCTGTAAGGGATGTTGTGGAGCCATTTTTTATGATGGAAACTCTTGTAGTGGATGTAGCTGTTGGTGTCTACTTGTTTGAAATACGTTTTAGTTGTCAGGATATTGTTTTTGGTAGTGATGGAGATGTCTAAAAAGTCTATTGTGTTTTTGTTGTAGTTAGGCGTAAAGGTTATTCCCCAAGGTGTCTTATTTAGATTGTTGCAGAAATTTTGTGCGGATTCTTCGTCTCCTTCCCAGATAATGAAAATATCGTCGATATATCTTTTATAATATACAATGTGTTTGAGTGTTACTGTATTCCTGTATATATGTGTGTCCTCGAATTGGCCCATGAAGATATTAGCGAAGGACGGTGCTACCTTCGTACCCATCGCGGTACCCCGGCATTGGTGATATGTAGTCTTATTGTAAATGAAAAAATTATTTTCCAAGACAAAACGTAGACTGTCTAATAAAAATTGGATTTGTGGTGATTTTAAAGTCCTATCGTTTCTCAGGGTGGTTTCCACACATTTGATACCTAGTTCGTGTTCGATATTAGAATATAATGCCGTTACGTCCATGGTCAATAGGGCATATGTGTCTTTCCATTTTATTTTTTCTATTTCTTGAATGAGCTGCCTGGAGTCATGCAAGTAGCTGGTTAGATTGCGAACGTACGGTTGGAGGAAAAGATCAAGGTAGTGAGATATATTGCTTGTGGATGAGTTTGTATTTGACACTATTGGTCTTCCTGGTGGTTTCACTGGGTTTTTGTGTATTTTTGGTAGATGGTAGAAATATGGGTTGGAGGGAGCTTTAGGGATAAGGAAGTTTTTTTCTTTTTTATTTATGTACTGTTGATCATGGGCATGTTTTACTAGATTTTTTAGTCTTTTAATGATGTCTGGGAATGGGTTATCTTTTGTTACACGGTAGTATTCGGTGTTGCTCAGGATATTCTGTGATTCTGCTTCGTAATCTTCTATATTTTGAATTACTATGCCCCCCCCCTTGTCAGCCGGCCTTATTATTATGCTCTCATTATTTTTTAGGGTTTTCATAGCGCGTGTCTCACAGTGTGTTAGGTTTCCGCTAGTGGGGGGTCTTTTTTGTTGTTCCTTTTTTTGTGGGATTTTTTTCAGTTCTGCTGTTACTAGGTCAAAGAAGGTAGGTATGAAATGACCTTCTCTGTGTACCGGGAAAAAACCTGATTTTGGATGTACTTCCTGATGTTTATATGTATCTATCTCTTCTACTTCTGCAGGTGTAATATTTTCAGTTTTTTTGCGGTTTTCTTGTTCGAAAAATCTTTTTACGGTCAGGTTTTTTCTAAATTTCTGGATGTCTAAATATAATTGGAAGGGGTCTATGTTATGAAGTGGGCAAAAGGATAATCCTTTTTGTAGCAGACTATCTTCTTGTTTCGTGGTTTGGTAGGATGAGAGATTAAAGATTTTTACTGTTGGTATCTCATTTCTGTCTCTTTTTTTATTTTTTATGTGGGTTTTATTTTTCTGGTGTTGTCCTCCCCTGCAGCCTCGGGTTCGAATTTTCTCTTTCCGGGAGTGGGCTTGAAGAATTCCGTTATCTGTGGGGTGACTGTCTGGTTGGAATGTTTTTTGAGGATGGTGTCCTTGTGAATAGTCGGTTCTGTATATCTGACTTGCGGGGGTCTGGCACGATCTAAAAAAGGAACCAGGGCCGATGTGCCTACCGCAGTGTTGTCTATGATAATAAGCGGTGTGATGTCTATCTGATCTTCTGTGATAGAGGTTTGGTGAGTTGTAAAGATGGACAAGTTTATGCTAGTGTCTTGGGTAGGGATCCCCGGAGGTTGAGTGCTGTCCTTTATTTTGCTGTATATGCCAGATGCATGGTTCTCCTTGTGTTCTGTATTCGGAGGACTGAGTGATATCAGGGGTGTCGATGTGACTGTCTCCTGTTCTCTTCTCATTGTGTTTTTCTTTTTGTAGTCTAAATAATTAGTTTTTAGGGTTCTGAATCTTTCTAGAAACTCATCTGTGGTCGTGTCTAAATCTTTCTTTGTGGGACAATGGGGACTGTGTTCTATGTTGTCAGTCATCTTTGGGCTGTATACATACGGTGATTCTAAAATATCTTTTGTTGTTTGAGTGTTCTTCTTTGGTGTGGTTGTGGAGAGCATTGTATGTGATTGTATTGGTAGCAAAGGTATGCTATTTTCGGGTTGAGAGGTGTGGGTTTCTTTCTTATTTTGTACTGCTGTGTAAGCTGTATTTTTTGTCTTTTCTGATTCTTGCAAAGTTGTTATGGGAATGTATGTTGGTCTGAGATCTTTACGTCTTGTGCTGTTATATGATGTGGCGCTATTGTGGACTTGTGGTTTTGTGGTGTCTTTGGAAAAGGGTCTCTTGTGTGTTTGATTAGTAAAAAAGCGTGTTCTAACCTCCTGATGACTATTTTTCTTATGTTCGTGGTTCGGCTTAAGTCTGTGATCGTGTGCTGTACTGTCTGTGGTATGTTGGATTGGAATGGTGCTTGCAGGGTTTTGGTATGTGTTGTTTTTCCGTTGTTGTTGTGGTCTATAATTGCCTTGTTGTTTGTCTGTTCTATCTCTTTGTAGTTTGTTTGCTTTGGTAGCTACAATGTTTTGTTCATTTTGGTAGATTCTATTGCTTATGTTATGGTTCATTGTTGCGTAGTCTGGGTGGTCAGAAAAAACTTGTAGTTCCCTCATGGTTGTCTCTATGTTATCTATGTGTTTTTTTATACAGATTTCTTTTATACAGATTACTGTGACACCAGATATGAGTGGTTCAACTGGGCACTGGCAGTAGTGGGCACAGTACATGCTGTAGGCCTGACACACACGCTTGCAGGCAACTGCAATTATATTACAGTGAAAAAATGGTTTTTTATTTTTAAATGCAAGCTACTGTGACACCAGATATGAGTGGTGCAACTGGGCACTGGCAGTAGTGGGCACAGTACACCCTGTGGGCCTGACACACACGCTTGCAGGCAACTGCAATTATATTACAATGAAAATTTTGTTTTATTTTTTTAAATGCAAGCTACTGTGACACCAGATATGAGTGGTGCAACTGGGCACTGGCAGTAGTGGGCACAGTAAACGCTGTAGGCCTGACACACACGCTTGCAGGCAACTGCAATTATATTACAGTGAAATTTTATATATTTTTTTTAAATGCAAGCTACTGTGACACCAGATATGAGTGGTGCAACTGGGCACTGGCAGTAGTGGGCACAGTACACGCTGTAGGCCTGACACACATGCTTGCAGGCAACTGTAATTATATTACAGTGAAAAAATAGTTGTTGTTTTTTTAAATGCAAGCTACTGTGACACCAGATATGAGTGGTGGCACTGGGCACTGGCAGTAGTGGGCACAGTACACGCTGTGGGCCTGACACACACGTTTGCAGGCAACTGCAATTATATTACAGTGAATTTTTATTTTTATTTTTTAATGCAAGCTACTGTGACATCAGATATGAGTGGTGGCACTGGGCACTGGCAGTAGTGGCCACAGTACACGCTGTAAGCCTGACACACATGCTTGCAGGCAACTGCGATTAGATTACAGTGGAAAAATTGTTGTTTTTTTTAAAATGCAAGCTACTGTGACACCAGATATGAGTGGTGGCACTGGGCACTGGCAGTAGTGGGCACAGTACACGCTGTGGGCCTGACACACACGCTGGCAGGCAACTGCAATTAGATTACAGAGGAAAAAAAAGAAAAAGCAGACTGATGTACTAGCCCTAAAAAGGGCTTTTTGGGGTGCTGTCAGGACGCTGTCCTTACAGCAGATCAGATGAGTCTTTGAGAACTGTAGTGGACACTGAATACACTGGCCTAGCTATTGAATGAATCTAAGATGGATGCTGTCCTTGCTTTTTGATAGGAGGTGGGAAGGTCTGGGAGGGAGGGTATGCTGCTGATTGGCTGGAATGTGTCTGCTGACTGTGAGGTACAGGGTCAAAGTTTGCTCAATGATGACGTATAGGGGGCGGACCGAACATCGCATATGTTCACCCGCCACGGCGAACTCGAACAAGCGATGTTCGCCGGGAACTGTTCGCCGGCGAATAGTTCGGGACATCTCTATTTGTGACGAGAAAATATTCTCAGAATGGCCTGGATAAGTAAAAGCGTTTTAAAGTTATCACCACATAAAGTGACACATGTCAGATTTTCAAAAAATGGCCTGGGCAGGAAGGTGAAAAATGGCAGGGTCCTGAAGGGGTTAAGGTTTATGCAACAGGAATGGTCATTGTTTACTCGCATGGAATAAGTTGATTTGGTCATGTATGATCCCACTGGTGCACAGCTCTTTGGAAAAAAAAAATGTTCTGATATAGAATACATACTATAACCAGTTCTGCACCTCAGTGTCCATCACATGACCAGGACACATTTTATCTCTGACATTAAACAATTCAGGTTCCTAATGAATAAAAGCAGTCATAGATCTTGAAAATAGCATAAAAATTGTACACATACTGTATTCATTTTACAAAAAAAAATACTTTTATTTGCAGAAACCAGAATTATTATCTAACCCTTTCCAGACCCTGCAATTTTCTGTTTTTGTGTGTTCATTTTTACTCCCTGACTTTCTGGATTTATTTTTCTGTTCACATAGACATATGAGGGCTTGTATGAGGTCTTTTGCAGGATGGTACCATTTAAAGGGCATCTTTTATTAGATTTGTACCTATGAAACTGGCTGACGTATTGCCTGTGTGCTGCACGCTCTGCAACTGCTATGCCCTCTCCACTTAGATTGACAGGGCTAGGCAGTATAAACGTGATCATGCCTGTCTGGCCTGGTCAAAGTGCAGAAGGCAAGGCAGAGAGAGTAGAGCCTCTGTATGTAGCGGCACTACCTCCATTGCTCTTAGAGGCTCATTTGCATATATTAACTTCATTTTTCTTAGCAATGAGGGTACATATGAATATGGGACCAACCCAGATGCCTTCAGTTGCGAGCACACATGCAACAGGTCAGCCCGTTTCATAGATACAAATCTACTGACAAATGTCAACTAATATTGCATATGATATTATATATATCATATATTTCATATAATATTGTATTTGATTGGACCGCTGGCTGTGCCGCTGTCCAATCACAGCAGAGCCCATCAAAGCCAGGGATAAAAAACAGCTCACCTTCTCCCTGCCTGTGACGCGCTTTGCTGCGATTGGACCCTGGTACAAGCGCGGAGAAGAAGACACCCACTGAGAAACCCTGGCATCTCCTCCCTGTACCAATGCTCAGTATTAACATACTGGGCGCAAAAACTGCAGAGAATCACAGTGTGTCAAGCGAGGGGTATTTGAAAAAAATGAACAATGATGGCAGCATCAGCCGACGGTACCCCACAAGTAAAGGTACTTAATTAAACAAAAATATTACTTGAAATGTCCTTTTTAATGGACCACTACTTCACAGAAATTCCCTTTCAATTCCATAATGTCAGTGAGATATTACTTCATGCTTTCATTTATATTCATTTTTTGAAGAAAGTGCTATCAATTTTTGTTCTGTGCTGTAGTGTGCAGTTTTCATTATTAAGCCTGAGGACTATGATTGGCTTATTACTGCATGAAAGCCAGCACTTTTCTTTGTGATAATACAAGATCAGTCGGAGATGTATGAACATAATTTTACCTTGATTTACTATGGTGCAGATAAATTGCCATACAGGCCAACTATATATTACAAAATCAGAAAAGGAAAAAGCTCATTCCTTTGTGAGAGACACGTTATTTACTGTGTTAGCAGAAGGAAAACATGGTCTGAAATGGCAGCAGCGCTGGTTACTTTGACATTTTGCATGTACAGTATATTTTTGCTTATATTTATTTTTTCATAATTGAACTTCTTGATGATCACATGAACTTTAAGTATTGTATTCCACAGGGGAAAAATATGCTTTTTATATTATTATGGCAATCTGACTATACAATTATTTTCTACACTTTTCTACACTTCTCTTTATAACAAGTAATTAAAACAGTAGATCATTTTAAGATGGTCTGTCACCTTTCCTGACGTGTCTGTTTTAGTCAATTCTCCCCATAAAATAACACTTCTGGAGCATCTACTCTTATAACTCTCTGTCATACATTGTGCAACTTAGCTGTTATTCCTCCTGAATAATAAAGAATAAAGTGACAATTGGGTATTACCACCCCCCCCCCCCTTTCAAAGGGGCATATCTCTACATAGTCTGGCACTGTTAGACACTGAATGGTACTTGTAACACCTAGTTGTAAATGTGTTCATAACTTTTATTAAGGAATAACAGAGGAACAACAGAACACAAAGAACATTCTGCAGCATTGTTATTTCATGAGGAATAGAAGTATTTACTAACATAGACATGTCTGAAGAGTTGACAGCTTCTCTTTAATTGTCTAATTCCAGCAAATGGCATTTAACATGTAGAGGAAGTTAATACAAGGCACTTACTAATGTATTGTGAATGTCCATATTGCCTCCTTTGCTGGCTTGATTCATTTTTCCATCACATTATATACCGTTCATATCCAAGGGTTTTGGCCACTTCTGCAGTGCAGATATAAGATGGCCCAGACAGGAACTGCTGCCCATGCGTGCCTATCTGCACTCCCACAGTCACAGCCACCGGAGAGGCCGGCGCCTTTTTCCAATAATGTGCAAGCACAGCCACCACTACTGCTTGAGTGCAGGGTGGTCATAACCCCTGGATATGAGTAACATATAATGTGATGGAAAATCAAGCCAGCAAAGGAGGCAATATGGACAATCACAATACTTTGTGTGATGAATGCCATTTGCTGAAGTGAGACACTTTATTTAGACATTTCCTTCAGAAAGGAGTATTTTATTTAAATTCAATATTCATAGAAAACCTTTCTTCAGAATGTATGGCTGTGTTTAATTTTCATTCTATCTATACCATGCATTTGAAAATTTTATTCAAAATATTGTCCTTCTGTAGTAGTTAGCACAAATGATTAAATCTTACATAGATTGGAAATCCACTGTTAGTTTACTGCTATAGTGAATAGGGAATATGTTATCTTAAAGGTAATCCTCATTATCATGGTGAGTATAGAATTAGGATGACGGTATGACAGCTCTATTGTTCTCTTGTTAGGCCAAGGTACTGTTGCACACAGAAGAGCACTGTATTAATCAGTTTAAGGCACAGTTGGAGAGTTACAGTTTAAGACAATTGATATACAACTAGAGTTGAGCGAACACCTGGATGTTCGGGTTCGAGAAGTTCGGCCGAACTTCCCGGAAATGTTCGGGTTCGGGATCCGGACCCGATCCGAACTTCGTCCCGAACCCGAACCCCATTGAAGTCAATGGGGACCCGAACTTTTGGGCACTAAAAAGGCTGTAAAACAGCCCAGGAAAGAGCTAGAGGGCTGCAAAAGGCAGCAACATGTAGGTAAATCCCCTGCAAACAAATGTGGATAGGGAAATGAATTAAAATTAAAATTAAAAAAATAAAAATGAACCAATATCGATTGGACAGAGGTCCCATAGCAGAGAATCTGGCTTCACGTCAGCAGAGAATCAGTCTCTTCATGCCATAGCAAAGAATCTGGCTTCATGTCAGCAGAGAATCAGTCTCTTCATGCCATAGCAGAGAATCTGGCTTCATGTCAGCGCAGAATCAGTCTTCATGTCACCCACCACTGGAACAGGCCACTGTCACACATTTAGGCCCCGGCACCCAGACAGAGGAGAGCGGTCCCGTAACAGAGAATCTGGCCTTATGTCAGCGCAGAATCTGTCTTCATGTCATAGCAGAGAATCAGGCTTCACGTCACCCACCACTGGAACAGGCCACTGTCACACATTTAGGCCCAGGCACCCAGACAGAGGAGAGCGGTCCCGTAACAGAGAATCTGGCCTTATGTCAGCGCAGAATCTGTCTTCATGTCATAGCAGAGAATCAGGCATCACGTCACCCACCACTGGAACAGGCCACTGTCACACATTTAGGCCCAGGCACCCAGGCAGAGGAGAGCGGTCCCGTAACAGAGAATCTGGCCTTATGTCAGCGCAGAATCTGTCTTCATGTCATAGCAGAGAATCAGGCATCACGTCACCCACCACTGGAACAGGCCACTGTCACACATTTAGGCCCAGGCAGAGGAGAGAGGTCCCGTAACAGAGAATCTGTCCTTATGTCAGCGCAGAATCTGTCTTCATGTCATAGCAGAGAATCAGGCTTCACGTCACCCACCACTGGAACAGGCCACTGTTACACATTTAGGCCCCGGCACCCAGACAGAGGAGAGCGGTCCCGTAACAGAGAATCTGGCCTTATGTCAGCGCAGAATCTGTATTCATGTCATAGCAGAGAACCAGGCTTCACGTCACCCACCACTGGAACAGGCCACTGTCACACATTTAGGCCCAGGCACCCAGGCAGAGGAGAAAGGTCCCGTAACAGAGAATCTGGCCTTATGTCAGCGCAGAATCTGTATTCATGTCATAGCAGAGAATCAGGCTTCACGTCACCCACCACTAGAACAGGCCACTGTCACACATTTAGGCCCAGGCACCCAGGCAGAGGAGAGAGATCCCGTAACAGAGAATCTGGCCTTATGTCAGCGCAGAATCTGTCTTCATGTCATAGTAGAGAATCAGGCTTCACGTCACCCACCACTGGAACAGGCCACTGTCACACATTTAGGCCCAGGCACCCAGGCAGAGGAGAGAGGTCCCGTAACAGAGAATCTGTCCTTATGTCAGCGCAGAATCTGTCTTCATGTCATAGCAGAGAATCAGGCTTCACGTCACCCACCACTGGAACAGGCCACTGTCACACATTTAGGCCCAACACCCAGGCAGAGGAGAGAGGTCCCGTAACAGAGGATCTGGCCTTATGTCAGCGCAGAATCTGTCTTCATGTCATAGCAGAGAATCAGGCTTCACGTCACCCACCACTGGAACAGGCCACTGTCACACATTTAGGCCCAGGCACCCAGACAGAGGAGAGCGGTTCCGTAACAGAGAATCTGGCCTTATGTCAGCGCAGAATCTGTATTCATGTCATAGCAGAGAATCAGGCTTCACGTCACCCACCACTGGAACAGGCCACTGTCACACATTTAGGCCCAGGCACCCAGGCAGAGGAGAGAGGTCCCGTAACAGAGAATCTGGCCTTATGTCAGCGCAGAATCTGTCTTCATGTCATAGCAGAGAATCAGGCTTCACGTCACCCACCACTGGAACAGGCCACTGTCACACATTTAGGCCCAGGCACCCAGGCAGAGGAGAGAGGTCCCGTAACAGAGAATCTGGCCTTATGTCAGCGCAGAATCTGTCTTCATGCCATAGCAGAGAATCAGGCATCACGTCACCCACCACTGGAACAGGCCACTGTCACACATTTAGGCCCAGGCAGAGGAGAGAGTTCCCGTAACAGAGAATCTGGCCTTATGTCAACGCAGAATCTGTCTTCATGTCATAGCAGAGAATCAGGCTTCACGTCACCCACCACTGGAACAGGCCACTGTCACACATTTAGGCCCAGGCACCCAGGCAGAGGAGAGAGGTCCCGCAACAGAGAATCTGGCCTTATGTCAGCGCAGAATCTGTATTCATGTCATAGCAGAGAATCAGGCTTCACGTCACCCACCACTGGAACAGGCCACTGTCACACATTTAGGCCCAGGCACCCAGGCAGAGGAGAGAGGTCCAGTAACAGAGAATCTGGCCTTATGTCAGCGCAGAATCTGTCTTCATGTCATAGCAGAGAATCAGGCATCACGTCACCCACCACTGGAACAGGCCACTGTCACACATTTAGGCCCAGGCAGAGGAGAGAGGTCCCGTAACAGAGAATCTGGCCTTATGTCAGCGCAGAATCTGTCTTCATGTCATAGCAGAGAATCAGGCTTCACGTCACCCACCACTGGAACAGGCCACTGTCACACATTTAGGCCCAGGCAGAGGAGAGAGGTCCCGTAACAGAGAATCTGGCCTTATGTCAGCGCAGAATCTGTCTTCATGTCATAGCAGAAAATCAGGCTTCTCGTCACCCACCACTGGAACAGGTGTCATGGTCTTACCTTCTTGCTGTTCTCCTTCGTTTGACATGTGCTGGCGGCCATCTTGGTTTCTGGGTTTCTTGTAGCCTTCCACCCTGCGGCTCCTCCTTCCCACTGGGAGGAGCTGGATGCCTAGCTCATATATATAGGAGGTCTGTGGCTTCAGTTCCTTGCTTGGTCCTCCTGTGTTCACATGCTTCTAAGACTGCTGCTGCTTCTGGTTCCTGATCCTGGCTTCGTCTGACTACCCTGCTGGTTCCTGATCCTGGCTTCGTCTGACTACCCTTCTGGTTCCTGACCCCTGGCCTCTCTAAGACTCTGCTTCGGTTTCACCATCCGTTTGGACTTTTGCTTTACAGCTTTATTTTCAATAAAGCCTTCTTAATTTTACTTATCTCTTGTTGTACGTCTGGTTCATGGTTCCGTGACATTAGGACCAAGCCATGAATTCTGACGGTACAGGGCCATCCTCGCTACCCATGCTGGTTGCCAGACTTGATCAGCAGGATCACCTGTTGGGTCGGTTCGCTGTGGCGTTGCTAACCCTGCTTGAACGCACGGCTCATTTCGCTCCCGTTGCTGATGGGTCGGTTGTCGCTCCTACTGCCGCTCCGGTTGTTGCGCCAGAGTCTACCCCGACACCTGTTGTTGCGCCTGCGGTGTTTTGGGGTATGACCGGTTCTGCCCCTCTTCCACAGCGCTTTGGGGGAGAGCCAACTCAGTGCCGAGGTTTCCTTAACCAGGTGGGCATTTATTTCGAGTTGCTGCCACATGCCTTTCCTACTGAGAGATCAAAGGTGGGCTTCTTGATCTCGCTGCTCTCGGACAAGGCCTTGGCCTGGGCCAGCCCTTTATGGGAGAACAACAATCCGGTGGTTGCCGAGTTTTCCGGTTTTGTTGCTTCTCTTCGGAAGGTATTCGATGTGCCGGCTCGTGCTGCCTCTGCTGCGAAGCTCCTTATGTCCATCAGACAGGGTTCACGATCCGTAGCTGAATACGCCATTGAGTTTCGTACCCTGGCAGCAGAGGTGGGCTGGAATAATGAGGCTCTGGTCGCTGCTTTCTCTCATGGTCTCTCGGATGCCTTGAAGGATGAGGTTGCAGCTAAGGACCTACCAGTGGAGCTCGAGTCTCTTATTTCTTTCCTGATTTTGATTGACACCAGACTCAGGGAGAGACCTTCCTTTAAGGAGAGCCTGTGGAGGTCTTCTAACAGATTGGCGCCTACGTTTGCTGTCCCACCCGTGCCTCCCTCTCCTCTCACGCCTCCTGGGGATGACTTGTCTGGGGGTGAACCCATGCAGCTGGGGTTTGCTCGCCTGTCCGAGGGGGAGAGGGTACTCCGGAGACGCGAGGGCCGATGCATGTTCTGTGGTCTCGGTGGGCATTTTCGGTTGGCTTGTCCGAACCGTCCGGGAAAACGCTCGTACCTGAGATCCTGTCGGGGGCAGATCTTGGGTGGAGTCTCCTCGTCCCCGGTTTCCCGTGTTGACAAACCACTGATCACTGTTGTCCTCTCCTGGGTCGGGGGCTCGGTGACGACCCAGGCGTTGGTGGACTCTGGTGCTGGTGGTTTGTTCATTGATAGTGTGTTCGCTGCCGCCAATTCCATTCCTCTGCAGGCTCGAGGTTCCCCACTGGCTCTTGAGGCGATAGACGGCAGACCCCTTCTGCCGCCACACGTGACTCATGAGACCCTTCCAGTGGGGATAGCCATTAGTGCCGTTCACAGTTGAGCCGGTCTGCCTCCAGGTTATTTCGTCTCCACACTACTCGGTGGTCTTGGGGTACCCCTGGCTCCAGAAGCATAATCCGACTTTCGATTGGAGATCGGCCGAGATCCTCTCGTGGTCACCGCAGTGTGGGGCTAGTTGCATCCATGGGTCTGTCAAGTTGCTGTGTACTTCCTCGGACTCTCTGTTGCCTCCTGAATACGAGGAGTACCGGGATGTATTCGATAAGGTGCGCGCGGTTGCCCTACCTCCGCACCGCCCATACGATTGTGCCATAGAGTTACAACCTGGTGCCGTTCCTCCTCGTGGCAAAGTCTATCCACTGTCGGTAGCGGAGAATGAGGCCATGGAGGAGTACGTGAGGGAGGCGCTTTCACGCGGACACATTCGCAAATCCTCGTCCCCGGCAGGGGCTGGATTTTTCTTTGTGAAAAAGAAGGGCGGTGAGTTGAGGCCTTGCATCGATTACAGGGGTCTCAATCGCATCACGATCAAGAACGCTTACCCGATACCCTTGATTTCCGAGCTGTTCGATCGCCTTAAAGGGGCCACGGTCTTTACCAAACTCGACCTGAGGGCGGCATATAACCTGGTAAGGATCAAGGCGGGCGATGAGTGGAAGACCGCGTTTAACACCAGGACCGGTCATTATGAATCCTTGGTTATGCCCTTTGGGTTGTGCAATGCGCCCGCAGTCTTTCAGGAATTCATCAACGATGTTTTCCGTGACCTGTTGCAGCAGTGTGTGGTGGTCTATTTGGATGACATCTTGGTATATTCTGAATCCATGGAGGCCCACATTCTGGATGTCAGACGAGTGTTGCAACGGTTACGAGAGAACAAGCTGTTCGGTAAGCTTGAGAAATGCGAATTTCACCGATCCCAGGTAACCTTCTTAGGTTACATCATTTCCGCTGAGGGGTTCTCCATGGATCCTAAGAAGGTTTCGGCTGTCTTACAGTGGCCCCAGCCCAGTGGTCTTCGTTCCCTGCAGCGCTTTTTGGGCTTCGCCAATTATTATCGGAAGTTCATCAGGGACTTTTCCATGCTGGCCAAGCCTCTCACGGATCTGACCAGGAAGGGCAGTAATTCCCAGGTCTGGCCGCTCGAGGTCATCCGAGCTTTTGAGGCCCTAAAGTCCGCTTTTGTGTCGGCTCCGATTCTGTCGCATCCCAACCCTGGGTTGCCCTTTGTCCTCGAGGTGGACGCGTCTGAGACGGGAGTAGGCGCCCTTCTGTCTCAGCGTAGAACACCAGAGGGTCCTCTGCTTCCTTGTGGGTTTTACTCCCGGAAACTGTCTTCCGCGGAGTGCAACTATCAGATTGGTGACAGGGAGTTATTGGCCATCGTGCAGGCCCTTAAAGAATGGAGCCACTTGCTCGAGGGTTCGGTGGTTCCGGTTCTCATCCTGACGGACCATAAGAATCTGACCTACCTTTCTGAGGCCAAGAGATTGACACCACGTCAGGCCAGATGGGCTCTGTTCTTGTCACGTTTTAATTACGTGGTCTCCTACCTACCCGGTTCCAAGAACATCAGGGCGGATGCCCTATCACGGCAGTACTCCGAGCTGTCCAGGGAGGAGTCGATTCCGACTTCGGTCATACCTCCGAATCAGATCCTGGCCGCCATTCGCACCAGCCTGACCTCTCCCCTGGGTGAGCAGATTTTGGCGGCTCAATCTGGTGCTCCCTCTGGGAGACCCAACGGCAGATGTTTTGTGCCTGAGGAGTTGCGCACTCGGTTGTTGCGAACCTACCATAACTCCAAGACCGCGGGGCATCCTGGAAAGAATCAGCTGTCCTGGGCTGTTTCACGTCTGTTCTGGTGGCCTTCCCTACGTTCCGACATCGCCGCATATGTAGCGGCATGCTCCGTTTGTGCCCAGAGTAAGTCCCCTCGGCACCTTCCGTTGGGCCTTCTGCAACCCATAGCCACCGGGGAGCGCCCATGGTCACACCTGGGGATGGATTTCATTGTGGACCTCCCTGCATCCCGAGGCCATACGGTCATTCTCATGATTGTGGATCGGTTTTCCAAAATGTGCCACTGTGTTCCTCTCAAGAAGTTACCCTCTGCACAAGAGTTGGCCACGATTTTTGCCAGGGAGGTCTTCCGGTTGCACGGTTTGCCCAAGGAGATTGTGTCGGATCGGGGGAGTCAGTTTGTGTCCAGGTTCTGGCGCGCCTTTTGCTCCCAGTTGGGGATTCATCTCTCCTTCTCCTCGACCTACCACCCTCAGTCCAATGGGGCCGCAGAACGATCCAATCAGGCCTTGGAGCAATTCCTTCGTTGCTATGTCTCCGATCACCAAGACAATTGGGTTGACCTCCTGCCTTGGGCTGAGTTTGCCAGGAACACGGCGGTGAACTCTTCCTCTGGGACGTCTCCCTTCATGGCCAATTATGGGTTCCAACCTGCCGTGTTACCGGAGGTATTCTCTCCCCAGGATATTCCGGCTGTGGAGGATCACCTTTCCCTCCTACGTGCTACTTGGGTACAGATCCAGAAGTCCCTTGAGGCCTCTGCGCAGCGCCAGAGACTCCAGGCTGATCGCAGACGAGCGCCTGCTCCTTCCTACCAGGTCGGAGACCGTGTATGGTTGTCCACCCGCAACCTCAACCTTCGAGTGCCCACTCCCAAGCTGGCGCCTCGCTTTGTTGGTCCCTTCCGAGTGCTTCGCAGGGTAAACCCGGTAGCCTATGCCCTTGCGCTTCCTCCTGGCATGCGGATCTCTAACGTGTTTCATGTCTCCCTGTTGAAGCCACTGGTGTGTAATCGTTTCACTTCCTCGGTTCCTCGGCCTCGTCCGGTCCGAGTGGGCAATCGTGAGGAGTATGAGGGGAGCAATATCCTGGACTCACGCCTGGTCCGCGGTCGGGTGCAGTTTTTGGTCCATTGGCGTGGTTATGGTCCAGAGGAGCGTTCCTGGGTTCCCTCCGCAGATGTCCATGCTCCTGCCTTGCTCCGAGCCTTCCACGCTTCCCTCAGAAACCGTTTTTTGCTCCGCGGAGGAGGGGCCCTTGAGGGGGAGGTACTGTCATGGTCTTACCTTCTTGCTGTTCTCCTTCGTTTGACATGTGCTGGCGGCCATCTTGGTTTCTGGGTTTCTTGTAGCCTTCCACCCTGCGGCTCCTCCTTCCCACTGGGAGGAGCTGGATGCCTAGCTCATATATATAGGAGGTCTGTGGCTTCAGTTCCTTGCTTGGTCCTCCTGTGTTCACATGCTTCTAAGACTGCTGCTGCTTCTGGTTCCTGATCCTGGCTTCGTCTGACTACCCTGCTGGTTCCTGATCCTGGCTTCGTCTGACTACCCTGCTGGTTCCTGATCCTGGCTTCGTCTGACTACCCTTCTGGTTCCTGACCCCTGGCCTCTCTAAGACTCTGCTTCGGTTTCACCATCCGTTTGGACTTTTGCTTTACAGCTTTATTTTCAATAAAGCCTTCTTATTTTCACTTATCTCTTGTTGTACGTCTGGTTCATGGTTCCGTGACAACAGGCCACTGTCACACATTTAGGCCCAGGCAGAGGAGAGAGGTCCCGTAACAGAGAATCTGGCCTTATGTCAGCGCAGAATCTGTCTTCATGTCATAGCAGAGAATCAGGCTTCACGTCACCCACCACTGGAACAGGCCACTGTCACACATTTAGGCCCAGGCACCAAGTCAGTGGTGTAGTACAGTCGATATGAACCACATGAAGTTTCACCAAATATCCAGTCTGCAGGTGTGCAATAGGGTCATACCAATATACAGGAGCTGCAGCAATGATCACTTGTTAAATATAGTTCCATATATTCATAAGCTGTTAGCAGAGAGTCAGGACATGCTAAATAAACCTCTTCAAATGTGCTATTAGATAACTGAGGAAAGTTTTAACAGACAGAGTCTTTACAGTGGACTCTTCCAGAAAGCCCCCTGTGTATTCTGCTACTTGGTTTGGTCTCCTCAGTGCAGACATTTACTGTGAAGGAGGTAGGATCTCTGTCTAAGTTCTCTAAAGCTAAAGTTCATTTATCTATTGTAAAAAGTTATAATATATACCCATTATAGTTCTGTAGAATGTAAAGAGGTGACTGTATGTTTTTTAGCAGCCTTTAAACCCTGCAGCACATGCTAGGCTGAGTAGATGATGTACAGTTAAAGAGACATGTGTTCTTCCTAAAATGGCTGCAAGACATGCTGTATTCCAGGTCACCCTGCTGCAATATCTTTGTAAATGATTTTCTCTTGTTCATTTTTCTGTATGCTTTGTTATATCCTGTAACATGTATGTGGGAATGTAATAAAATGACTGCCTGTTATGATATAGGTGGGCTCGTGACCTGGCTGTATACCACATAGTGGCAGTGTTTCCCTGTTGTATTACAGGCTCCAGCCAAGTGCACTACACCTCAATAAAGCTTTAAACCACAGAAGACCTGAGTGTCGTCCCTTAGAGTCCACTTAGAGTTTATGCCTGGAGGAGCTGGTGACCGAGTGAGTGTGAAAGCTGGAGGTGTCGCAGATGGTGCAAGGAAAAGAGGGTTACATTTGGTGCCGTGACTCGGATGTCATCATTCTGCTCAAAGTGACCAGTGAAGATACCTAAAGTAGCCAGTGTGCGAGTTCTGAGGTGATTGTGCCACGGCGGAGCTGCTAGGCGGCAGATTGACCTTATTAGCGGTTTATATCCTCTCAGGAATCGAAGATGAGTGGACGAGCCAGAGCCCGCGGAAGAGCACGTGCCAGGGGGCAGCCCAGCCAAGGACAGCCTGGACAGGAGCAAGAGGCTCAAGAACCTAGACGCATTGAAAGACCCCAGCAGCCACCAGCCGAGCCTTTGCTTGTGGGAAGAGGGCGCCAGAGAGGCCCGCCAGTAGTGGAGAGACCTCCGACTGATGTTCTGCAGCTTTCAGCTGGATTTCAGGACATATCCCTCGGAGAACGGGGTGGCCGCAGGCGTGACTTCCATGACCTTGGAGTGAACACCCGGCAGACCATTGAATAGAAATGTGAGACCTGTTTTTTTTTTGCACTGTGTGACAGGTTAAGGTTTAATCACAGAATCAGACTTCTATCTGCACGGTAGCGTGTGTCTTAGGTTTTTCTGAATGACACTATCAGTACCTTCAATGTAAGATATCCTTTTTGGGATAGATTTCAAGTAGGCCTCAAATACCAGAAACTAGTTATTTTGAGAATGGCAAATTTGGGAATGCTTTTTCAACCCAGAACAAAAAGTCTGCTTTGACGGTCACTACAAATAACTTGACCAGCTAAAACTGTGCAGATTTGGTTGAAAAGAGATGTGAGACCTGTTTTTTTTTGCGCTGTGTGACAGTTATAGGTTTAATCAGAGAATGACACTTCTATCAGCACGCTAGCGTGTGTCTTAGGTTTTTCTGAATGACACTATCAATAACTTCAATGTAAGATTTTCTTTTTGGGATAGATTTCAAGTTGGCCTGAAATACCACAAACTAGTTATTTTCAGAATGGCAAATTTGGGAATGCTTTTTCAACCCAGAACAAAAAGTCTGCTTTGACGGTCACTACAAATAACTTGACCAGCTAAAACTGTGCAGATTTGGTTGAATAGAGATGTGAGACCTGTTTTTTTTTGCGCTGTGTGACAGTTATAGGTTTAATCACAGAATGACACTTCTATCAGCACGCTAGCGTGTGTCTTAGGTTTTTCTGAATGACACTATCAATAACTTCAATTTAAGATTTTCTTTTTGGGATAGATTTCAAGTAGGCCTGAAATACCACAAACTAGTTATTTTCAGAATGGCAAATTTGGGAATGCTTTTTCAACCCAGAACAAAAAGTCTGCTTTGACGGTCACTACAAATAACTTGACCAGCTAAAACTGTGCAGATTTGGTTGAATAGAGATGTGAGACCTGTTTTTTTTTGTGCTGTGTGACAGTTATAGGTTTAATCACAGAATGACACTTCTATCAGCACGCTAGCGTGTGTCTTAGGTTTTTCTGAATGACACTATCAATAACTTCAATGTAAGATTTTCTTTTTGGAAGAGATTTCAAGTAGGCCTCAAATACCACAAACTAGTTATTTTCAGAACGGCAAATTTGGGAATGCTTTTTCAACCCAGAACAAAAAGTCTGCTTTTACGGTCACTACAAATAACTTGACCAGCTAAAACTGTGCAGATTTGGTTGAATAGAAATGTCAGGTCTATTTTTTAGGCGCTGGGTGACAGGCTCAACTTGCCCCTGATGTAATATATGGCCAAAAAATAACCACACTGTTGATGGTTAAATGCACTTGGGTGACACAGGCTCAGCCTGCAGCTGATGTAGTATATGGCCAAAAAATAATCAGACTGTTGATGGTTAAATGCACTTGGGTGAAACAGGCTCAGCCTGCAGCTGATGTAGTATATGGCCAAAAAAGAACCAGACTGTTGATGGTTAAATGCACTTCGGTGACACAGGCTCAGCCTGCAGCTGATGAAGGATATAGCACAAAATAACCACACTATCGATGGTTAAATACACTTGGTGATAGCTCGTGCTGGCGCACCACAAGTCACAAAATGGCCGCCGATCACCCCAGAAAAAAAGTGATCTAAAAACGCTCTGGGCAGCCTCAAAAAAGTGAGCAAGTCAATAATAGCACTTCAATGATCCACAGCTGCAGATCGATCACAGAATGAAGTCTTTTGGAGGAGTTAATCTGCCTAATCTCGCCCTAACGTCGCAGCTGCAACCTCTCCCTATGCTTGAATCAGCAGAGTGACGTGCAGCGCTACGTGACCCAAGCTTATATAGAGGCTGGGTCACATGCTGCACTGGCCAATCACAGCCATGCCAATAGTAGGCAAGGCTGTGATGGCCTCTTGGGGCAAGTAGTATGACGCTTGTTGATTGGCTCCTTTGCAGCCTTTCAAAAAGGCGCCAAGAAAGCGCCGAACACCGAACCCGAACCCAGACTTTTACGAAAATGTTCGGGTTCGGGTCCGTGTCACGGACACCCCAAAATTCGGTACGAACCCGAACTATACAGTTCAGGTTCGCTCATCCCTATATACAACACTGCATAAATTTGATCAACAATTCAAGTCATATTTTGCAAACTATGGAATTTATACAATACAGTTACTTGGTATAATAGCATATATATTTATACGCCAAAAATATAGTACAAGTAATACAATGTGCCATCAACTTTAAAATAATAATTAACTTTAGATTAGAACCTAACTTTTAAAAAAATTCTATACGGAAAAGCAAACCACTATATATGTTTTACACAATTCCCTCCTCAGAAAAACATAATAAATAGTTTTAACAAACAAGGCAGTATAATCACCGAAACCAATGAAAATGCCAGGTTGTAAAGTAGATTTTTTTTCTTCCAAGCGGCATCCAATATGTGATTGTGACATCCAATATGCAATTAATGTGTCTAGTATGCTATAGTTATCTAAGGTTTGTCATAGAGGGGCTAGCACAAATCCGTCGCACATGTCAATTGTCACTCTGTTACCAGTAACACACTGTTATACTGTTAAACACATTATTGTTTCTTAGATCTAAAGGGTCGCCTACATGTGTTTATGTTTGTCTTCAGCATTATTGCAAAGTCATGTTTAATCCAGCCAGTTGAGAAGGTCAAACTCTGATATATCCAAAAACTGGTGACCTCAGAACACAAGAAACCACAGTTCTCCAGGGGTTTAAATGCTTGGCATAGACGCCAACTTCCTGGATTTTATTAAAGTCCTTCTCATCCATAATGTTCAATGTGTAGACTAGAAACCCTCTAGACAGGTCTGCCATATTGGATGGCAATGTGACAAGGAACAATGGAGTTTAGGCCTTGGTTGCAGCGTAGTTTGGTGACCCTTAAAAAAAGCATTGAGCAGTATTGATGTAAATAAGGCACTTGGGGTGATATACAGTTGCAAGAAAAAGTATGTGAACCCTTTGGAATTATATGGATTTCTGCACAAATTGGTCATAAAATGTGATCTGATCTTCATCTAAGTCACAACAATAGAAAATCACAGTCTGCTTAAACTAATAACACACAAAGAATTAAATGTTACCATGTTTTTATTGAACACACCATGTAAACATTCACAGTGCAGGTGGAAAAAAGTTTTCCTGCAAAATGTCTTGATAAACTTGGGAATTCATTTTTTCTTCGATGATAGCAATCCGTCCAGGCCCTGACGCAGCAAAGCAGCCCCAAAACATGATGCCCCCACCACCATACTTCACAGTTGGGATAAGGTTTTGATGTTGGTGTGCTGTGCCTCTTTTTCTCCACACATAGTGTTGTGTATTTCTTCCAAACAACTCAATTTTGGTTTCATCTGTCCACAGAATATTTTGCCAGTACTGCTGTGGAACATCCAGGTGCTCTTGTGCAAACTGTAAATGTGCAGCAATGTTTTTTTTGGACAGCAGTGGCTTCCTCTGTGGTATCCTCCCATGAAATCCATTCTTGTTTAGTGTTTTACGTATCGTAGATTCGCTAACAGGGATGTTAGCATATGCCAGAGACTTTGTAAGTCTTTAGCTGACACTCTAGGATTCTTCTTCACCTCATTAAGCAGTCTGCGCTGTGCTCTTGCAGTCATCTTTACAGGACGGCCACTCCTAGAGAGAGTAGCAGCAGTGCTGAACTTTCTCCATTTATAGACAATTTGTCTTACCTTGGACTGATGAACAGCAAGGCTTTTGGAGATATTTTATAACCCTTTCCAGCTTTATGCAAGTCAACAATTCTTAATCGTAGGTCTTCTGAGAGCTCTTTTGTGCGAGGCATCATTCACATCAGGCAATGCTTCTTTTGAAAAGCAAACCCAGAACGGGTGTGTGTTTTTATAGGACAGGGCAGCTGTAACCAACACCTCCAATCTCATTGATTGGACTCCAGTTGGCTGACACCTCACTCCAATTAGCTCTTAGAGATGTCATTAGTCTAGGGGTTCACATACTTTTTCCACCTGCACTGTGAATGTGAATTTTAGGAATTATTCGATTTGCACCGAATCCGAATTTCCTCACGCTTCATGGTAACGAATCGCATTTTTTTCCCTAAAATGGCTGCTGCACATGTTTGGACATGGAGAAAGGAACTCTGGGAATGAAGGATCACCCACAATGCGATACATGAAGCCAGCCAACCCTGTAATGTCACAAAAGTGAGAAAATTAGGCTACTTTCACACTAGCTGCATGGACCTCATGCAGGCTGTTCCGTTGGGTGAACAGCCTGTTGGATCCGTCCTGCAACTAGTGACCGTGTGCCCCCGGACTGCCCCTCTGTTCCTATTGACTATAATGGGGGTGGGGCAGAGTTGCGGTGGAGGCACGGCAGCGCACGGCGAGAGGCTGCCGGAATAAAATGTCGGTCATGTCGTAGTTTTATTCCAGCAGCCTCTCGCCGTGCACTGCCGTGCCTCCGCCGGAACTCCGCCCCCGCCCCATTATAATCAATGGGGACGGAACGGCAGTCCGGGGGCACACGGTCACTAGCGGCAGGACGAATCCGACAGGCTGTTCACCTGACGGAACAGCCTGCCGGAGGTCCGTGCCACTAGTATGAAAGTAGCCTTGCAGACCTTTTTTACAGACTTTTTTTGGCGTGCATTAGTGGATAAAAATAAAAAGGGCTTATTATCCATTGTATGGTGAAGTGAGAAAATTACCGCCCTTTTTGGTGTGTATAATTGGCAAAAATAAATATTATTTGCTGTTCACGCCTGCAGTTATATGTTCTAAAGCCTTTTTTTTGTTGTGTATTAGTGGGGGGGGGAGGGGAAGAGGCTTATTTGCCGTTGTGTTGAAGTGAAAAAATTACAGCCCTTTTTGGCGTGTATTAGTGGCAAAAAAAAAATAATATTTGTCGTCCATGGCAGAAGTTATATGTTCTAAAGCCTCTTTTTGCCGTGTATTAGTATGGGGAAAAAAAGAGCTTATTAGCTGTGGTGTGGTGTAGTGGGAAAATTACAGCCCTATTCGTCGTGTATTAGCAGCAAGAAAAAAAGTATTATTTGCCGTTCATGGCTGCAGTTATATGTTCTAAAGCCCTTTTTGGCATGTATTAGTGGGGAAAAAGTAAAAGGGCTTATTAGTGTGTTGAAGTGAGAAAATTAACCTCTTAAGGACACATGACGTATCGGTATGGCATGTTGTCCTGGTACTTAAGGACACATGACGTACCGGTACGTCATGTATAGTTCCGATCACCGCCGCCCAGCGGGCGGTGATCGGAACCCGGTGTCTGCTCAAATCATTGAGCAGGCACCTTGGCTAAATGTGCCGGGGGGTCCTGTGACCCCCCCCCCATGTCGGCGATCGCAGCAAACCGCAGGTCAATTCAGACCTGCGGTTTCGAAAGTTTCTGATCCCCGCGATCAGAAACTTCAAATAAGCTTTATTTTAATGTTTAACCCCCCTCCCTGCTGCCCTCTTTGTTATCTGCCGGCGGGCGTAGCGGGGGGGGGTGCGGGGAGTGCGGCAGGGAGGGCGGTGCTTGGGGGGGCGGGCAGGCATGCGATCATCCGCCCGCCCCCTCTCTCAGGTTAGCCGAGCGGTTTGCAGAGTGTCAGAAGTCGAATTAGACTTTGTAAAGTGAAAATACAGTACAGTACACTATATAGTGTACTGTACTGTATTATACAGACATCAGACCCACTAGATCTTCAAGAACCAAGTGGGTCTGGGTCAAAAAAAGTTAACAAAAAGTGAAAAAAAAAGTAAAAATCAAAAAACACATTTATCACTGATTAAAAATGAAAAAAAAAAATATTCCCTACACATGTTTGACATCACCACGTCTGTAACGACCTGATCTATAAAACGGTCATGTTACTTTACCCGCACAGTGAACGCCATAAAAAAATAAAAATAAAATATGATGAAATTGAAATTTTGCCCTCCTTATTTCCCAAAAAAGGTAATAAAAGTGATCAAAAAAGTCGTATGTATGCCGTGACAACCATCTCTATAAAAATATTACATGATCTAACCCCTCAGGTGAATACCGTAAAAAAAAAAAAACTGTGTAAAAAAATGCAATTTTTTGTCACCTTACATCACAAAAAGTGTAATAGCAAGCGATCAAAAAGTCATACGCACCCCAAAATAGTGCCAATCAAACCGTCATCTTATCCCACAAAAATCATTCCCTACCCTAGATATTTGCCCAAAAACTGAAAAAACTATGGCTCTCAGACTATGAAGACACTAAAACATGATTTTTTTTTGTTTCAAAAATGAAATCATTGTGTAAAACTTACATAAATAAAAAAATAGTATACATATTAGGTATCGCCGCGTCTGTGACAACCTGCTCTATTAAAATATTACATGATCTAACCTGTCAGATGAATGTTGAAAATAACAAAAAATAAAAACGGTGCCAAAACAGCTATTTCTTGTTACCTTGCCTCACAAAAAGTGTAATATAGAGCAACCAAAAATCATATGTACCCTTAACAAAACTTCCACCCTATCCCGTAGTTTCTAAAATGGGGTCACTTTTTTGGAGTTTCTACTATAGGGGTGCATCAGGGGGGCTTCAAATGGGACATGGTATCAAAAAAAACTGTCCAGCAAAATCTGCCTTCCAAAACCGTATGGCATTCCTTTCCTTCTGCACCCTGCCATGTGCCCGTACAGCGGTTTACGACCACATATGGGATGTTTCTGTAAACTACAGTATCAGAGCCATAAATATTGAGTTTTGTAACTGGAAAAAAATTATTAAAATGGAAAATCTGCCAAAAAGTGAAATTTTGAAATTGTATCTCTATTTTCCATTAAATCTTGTGGAACACCTAAAGGGTTAACAAAGTTTGTAAAATCAGTTTTGAATACCTTGAGGGGTGTAGTTTCTTAGATGGGGTTACTTTTTTTGGAGTTTCTACTCTAGGGGTGCATCAGGGGGGCTTCAAATGGGACATGGTGTAAAAAAAAAACAGTCCAGCAAAATCTGCCTTCCAAAAACCATATGGCGCACCTTTCCCTCTACGCCCTACTGTGTGCCCGTACAGTAGTTTACGGCCACATATTGGGTGTTTCTGCAAACTACAGAATCGGGGCAATAAATATAGCATTTTCTTTGGCTGTTAACCCTTGCTTTGTTACTGGAAAAAATGGATTAAAATTGAAAATTTGCCCAAAAAATTTAATTTTCTAATTTTATCTCCATTTGCCAATAACTCTTGTGCAACACCTAAAGGGTTAACGACGTTTGTAAAATCAGTTTTGAATACCTTGAGGGGTGTCGTTTCTAGAATGGGGTAAGCCTTACAAAGTGACTTCAGACCTGAACTGGTCCCTAAAAAGTGGGTTTTTGAAAATTTCTGAAAAATTTCAAGATTTGCTTCTAAACTTCTAAACCTTGTAACATCCCCCAAAAATAAAATATCATTCCCAAATTGATCCAAACATGAAGTAGACATATGGGGAATGTAAAGTAATAACTATTTTTGTAGGTATTACTATGTATTATAGAAGTAGAGAAATTGAAACTTGGGAATTTGCAATTTTTTCAATTTTCTTTGTAAATTTTGTATTTTTTTATAAATTAAAATGAATTTTTTTTACTTCATTTTACCAGTATCATGAAGTACAATATGTGATGAAAAAACAATATCAGAATGGCCTGGATAAGTCAAAGTGTTTTAAAATTATCACCACTTAAAGTGACACTGGTCAGATTTGCAAAAAAAGGCCAAGTCCTGAAATATGGCTGTGTCCTAAAGGTTTTAAAGTCCCTTTTGGCGTGTATTAGTGGCAAAAAAATTTATTATTTGCCATTCACGGTTGCAGTTATATGTTCCAAAGCCTTTTTTTGTTGTGTATTAGTGGGTGAAAAAAAAGGACATATTAGTCGTGTGGTGAAGTGAGAAAATTACAGCCCTTTTTGGCGTGTATTAGTGGGGGAAAAAAAGGGCTTATCAGCCGTTGTGTGGAGAAGTGTTAAAATTACAGCCCTTTTTTGCGTGTATTAGAAAAAGTATTATTTGCCATTCACGGCCGCAGTTATATGTTCTAAAGCCTTTTTTGGCGTGTATTAGTGGGAAAAAAAAGAACTTATTAGCCGTTGCTTGCTGAAGTAGGAAAATTATAGCCCCTTTTGGCGTGTATTAGTGTCAAAAAATGTATTATTTGCCATTTACGGCCGCAGTTGTATGTTCTAAAACCTTTTTTTGTTGTGTATTATTGGCAGAAAAAAAGGGGCATATTAGCCTTTGTGTGGTAAAATGAGAAATTTAAAGCCCTTTTTGGCTTGTATTAGTGGCAAAAAAAAACAACTTTATTTACCGTTCACGGCTGCAGTTATATGTTCTAAAGCCCTTTTTGCCGTGTATTAATGGTAAAAAAAGGGCTTATTAGCCGTTGCTTGCTGAAGTGAGAAAATTACAGCCCCTTTTGGCGTGTATTAGTTGCAAAAAAAAGTATTATTTGACGTTTACGGCCGCAGTTGTATGTTCTAAAGCCTTTTTTTGTCGTGTATTTGTGCCGGAAAAAAAGGGGCATATTAGTCGGTGTGTGGTGAAGTAAGAAAATTAGTGGCAACAAAAAAAACTTTATTTGCCATTCACAGCTTAAGGCCCCTTTCATACGGGCGAGTATTCCGCGCGGATGCGATGCGTGAGGTGAACGCATTGCACCCGCACTGAATACCGACCCATTAATTTCTATGGGGCTGTTAAGATGAGCGGTGATTTTCACGCATCACTTATGTGTTGCGTGAAAATCGCAGCATGCTCTATATTCTGCGTTTTTCACGCAACGCAGGCCCCATAGAAGTGAATGGGGTTGCGTGAAAATCGCAAGCATCCGCAAGCAAGTGCGGATGCGGAGTGATTTTCACGCACGGTTGCTAGGAAACAATCGGGATGGAGACCCGATCATTATTATTTTCCCTTATAACATGGTTATAAGGGAAAATAATAGCATTCTGAATACAGAATGCAAAGTAAAATAGGGCTGGAGGGGTTAAATATAAATAAAAAATTATTTAACTCACCTTAGTCCACTTGATCGCGTAGCCGGCATCTCCTTCTGTCTCCTTTGTTGAATAGGACCTGTGGTGAGCATTAAGTACAGTTACAGGACCTTTGATGACATCACTCCGGTCATCACATGGTACGTCACATGATCTTTTACCATGGTGATGGATCATGTGATGACCGGAGTGACATCATCAAAGGTCCTGTAACTGTACTTAATGCTCACCACAGGTCCTATTCAACAGAGGAGACAGAAGGAGATGCCGGGCCGCGATCAAGTGGACTAAGGTGAGTTAAATTATTAGAATTTTTTTTTAACCCCTCCAACCATGTTAGAAGGGAAAATAATACAATCTACAGAACATTAATCCCAAGCCCGAACTTCTGTGAAGAAGTTCGGGTTTGGGTACCAAACATGCGCGATTTTTCTCACGCGCGTGCAAAGCGCATTACAATGTTTTGCACTCGCGCGGAAAAATTGCGGGTGTTCCCTCAACGCACCCGCACATTTTCCCGCAACACCCGTGTGAAACCAGCCTAAGTTATATGTTCTAAAGCCTTTTTTGGTGTTTATTAGTGGGGAAAAAAGGGCTTATTAGCTGTTGTGTGGTGAAGTGGGAAAATTACAGCTCTTTTTGCGTGTATTAGTAGCAAAAGAAAAAGTATTATTTGCCGTTCACGGCTGCTATTATGTGTTCTAAAGCCTCTTTTTGGTGTGTATTAGTGGGGAAAAAGAAAAAGGGCTTATTACCTGTTGTGTGGTGAAGTGGGAAAATTATAGCCCTTTTTAGCATGTATTAGGGTCCATTCACACGTCTGCAATTTCAGACCCATTCATTTCTATGGGGCAGCACGATGTGCTGCCCGGATCTGAAATTGCGGATCCGCACTTCCAGGTCTGCAATTCTGATCCCAAAAAAAATAGAACATGTCCTATTCTTGTCCGCAATTGCGGACAAGAATAGGCATTTTCTATTAAGTGTCGGCGATGTGCGGTCTGCAAAATGCAGACTGCACATTGCCGATGTTCGTGTTTTATGGATCCATAATGTACGTGTTTTATGGATGTAAAAAAAAATTATTTGCCGTTCACGACCGCTGTTGTATGTTCTAAAGCCTTTTTTTGTCGGGAATTAGTGGGAAAAATGAAAAAAGGCTTATTAGCCGTTATGTGGTGAAGTGAGATAATTAAAGCCCTTTTTGGCTTGTATTAGTGACCAAAAAAAAGTATTATTTGCCTTTCACGGCTGCAGTTATATGTTCTAAAGCCTCTTTTTGGCGTGTATTAGTGATGAAAAAGTAAAAGGGCTTATTAGCTGCTGTGTGGTGAAGTGAGAAAATTAAAGCCCTTTTTGGCATGTATTAGTGGCAAAAAAAACATTATTTGCTGTTCACGAGTGCAGTTATGTGTTCTAAAGCCTTTTTTGGCGTGAATTAACGTGGAAAATGAAAAAGGGCTTAATAGCCGCTGTGTGGTGAAGTGAGAAAATTACAGCCCTTTATGGCGTGTATTAGACCTCATGCACACGACCGTTGTTCTGGTCCGCATCCGAGCCTCAGTTTTTGCGGCTCGGATGCCGACCTATTCACTTCAACGGGGCCGCAAAAGATGCGGACAGCACTCCGTCTGCTGTCCGCGTCCATTGCTCCGTTCCGTGGCTCTGCAAAAAAAATATAACATGTCCTATTCTTGTCCGCTTTGCGGACAAGAATAGGCATTTCAACAATGGGCGGCCCTTCCGTTCCGCAAATTGCGAAAACAGAACGGTCATGTGCTTGAGGCCTAATAAGAATGGTTTGATGGAATTAGAGCTGTATAATGGCAATTTGGATCCCCATTCAGTGCTGCAAGGTGTAATAGGATTGTTCCAATTACCCAGACTGTCACCTCCCGAATGAACCCTGTTCAACAGAAATGCTATCGATTGATTCCTCCCTATCCTTTCCCTACACCTTGAATAATCTTTCCCTGTACTTGTAAATTATTTCTTTTTTTTAGCAAAATGATGTTTTTTCTATCACTGTCCCTAGCGCCTGCAGACGTCTTTTCCTGCACTAAGTACACTGGTAAATGGCAGAATCTAAGATGGCTGACACTATTTATAGGGCTGTGACCTCACAGGGCAGGCTGCTGATTGGCTACATGCATGGCATTGTGGATGACCCCGCCTTCCCAGAGTTCCTTGCCCCATGTCTTCACATGTGCAGCAGCCATTTTAGGAAAAAATTCGATTCGTTACCACGAAGCGCGAGGAAATTTGCATTCGGTGCGAATCAAATTTTTCCTGAAATTCGGAACGAATTCCACTTCGTCAGCTTCAATTCGCTCATCTGTAATTGATGCAAACTGAATAAACCCTTTTACAGTGATTATGCCCTTACTGTAGAATTAATTATTGTAGTTGAACTCACTGTGATTTTATAATTTCATGACTCTGAGAAAGGAAAAATTGAAATACAATACATCCAATTATGTATTGGTCTTTAGCTTTTGGAGTATAACTGTAGAGTTAATTAATAAAATTTGAAACAACAGTTTATTGACTACACAATAAACAATGAAGCTACAGGACATAACATTATGCATGCGGTCATAACATTCCAATCAAGAACACATTTTTTAATACTAGATATCTGTGTATCAGCTATAAAAAGTAACAAACAATAAAACTAATTATCCTTGGATGCTACAGAGACTTGATATGAAGGCCAAGGCCAAGGATGTCACCGGCATCAGGGAAAGTTAAGCAAGCAGTGAATTGAGATTTGCAATTAGTATCTGTTGCTATGTTGGCCAACAGTGAACATCTCCATCTGTGTATCTATAGCTTAGAGCCAAGTATATTGGCAACAGTGACATCTACTGGTAAATATGTGTGTTCATACTAAAAATCCGTTTTCAATAAGCATACTCTGTACAATATGCTTATTTTATACTACAAGTATTGTATACTACAAATATATATATATATATATATATATATATACACTGCTCAAAAAAATAAAGGGAACACAAAAATAACACATCCTAGATCTGAGTTAATTAAATATTCTTCTGAAATACTTTGTTCTTTACATAGTTGAATGTGCTGACAACAAAATCACACAAAAATTAAAAAAATGGAAATCAAATTTTTTAACCCATGGAGGTCTGGATTTGGAGTCACACTCAAAATTAAAGTGGAAAAACACACTACAGGCTGATCCAACTTTGATGTAATGTCCTTAAAACAAGTCAAAATGAGGCTCAGTAGTGTGTGTGGCCTCCACGTGCCTGTATGACCTCCCTACAACGCCTGTGCATGCTCCTGATGAGGTGGCGGATGGTCTCCTGAGGGATCTCCTCCCAGACCTGGACTAAAGCATCTGCCAACTCCTGGACAGTCTGTGGTGCAACGTGACGTTGGTGGATAGAGCGAGACATGATGTCCCAGATGTGCTCAATTGGATTCAGGTCTGGGGAATGGGCAGGCCAGTCCATAGCATCAATGCCTTCATCTTGCAGGAACTGCTGACACACTCCAGCCACATGAGGTCTAGCATTGTCTTGCATTAGGAGGAACCCAAGGCCAACCGCACCAGCATATGGTCTCACAAGGGGTCTGAGGATCTCATCTCGGTACCTAATGGCAGTCAGGCTACCTCTGGCGAGCACATGGAGGGCTGTGCGGCCCTCCAAAGAAATGCCACCCCACACCATTACTGACCCAATGCCAAAACGGTCATGCTGGCATTGCTGGAGGATGTTGCAGGCAGCAGAACGTTCTCCACGGCGTCTCCAGACTCTGTCACGTCTGTCACATGTGCTCAGTGTGAACCTGCTTTCATCTGTGAAGAGCACAGGGCGCCAGTGGCGAATTTGCCAATCTTGGTGTTCTCTGGCAAATGCCAAACGTCCTGCACGGTGTTGGGCTATAAGCACAACCCCCACCTGTGGACGTCGGGCCCTCATATCACCCTCATGGAGTCTGTTTCTGACCGTTTGAGCAGACACATGCACATCTGTGGCCTGCTGGAGGTCATTTTGCAGGGCTCTGGCAGTGCTCCTCCTGTTCCTCCTTGCACAAAGGCGGAGGTAGCGGTCCTGCTGCTGGGTTGTTGCCCTCCTACGGCCTCCTCCACGTCTCCTGATGTACTGGCCTGTCTCCTGGTAGCGCCTCCATGCTCTGGACACTACGCTGACAGACACAGCAAACCTTCTTGCCACAGCTCGCATTGATGTGCCATCCTGGATAAGCTGCACTACCTGAGCCACTTGTGTGGGTTGTAGACTCCGTCTCATGCTACCACTAGAGTGAAAGCACCGCCAGCATTCAAAAGTGACCAAAACATCAGCCAGGAAGCATAGGAACTGAGAAGTGGTCTGTGATCACCACCTGCAGAACCATTCCTTTATTGGGGGTGTCTTGCTAATTGCCTATAATTTCCACCTGTTGTCTATCCCATTTGCACAACAGCATGTGAAATTGATTGTCACTCAGTGTTGCTTCCTAAGTGGACAGTTTGATTTCACAGAAGTGTGATTGACTTGGAGTTACATTGTGTTGTTTAAGTGTTCCCTTTATTTTTTTGAGCAGTGTATATATATATATATATATATATATATATATATATATATATCTTGGAAAGTTGATTGTTTTAATAGTTTCATGTTGTAAAAGATCATGTGCAGGATTTGCTCCCCTGTATACACATGCACAACTGCATATGGGTTTGAGCACTTCCTGCTTGTTTAACACCATGCAATTTTTTCTGTTGGTTTGTATATAGAGATGCTTGGAGGTGTATAAACTCCAGTTTAAATGTGCCTGTTTTCCATCTACAGGCTACATTTAGGTGCACCTGTGAGGCCTGGGCCATACCAGCCAGTCTTGAGTGGGACTCGCAGACTCCTCCCTCCTCCCATTGCAAGCATGGCTACATGCTGGAGGTAACTGGCAAGTTGGCTATGAGTCGGACCTTACGTTCCTGTAATTCGCCCACTGGCTCCTGGTATTGCCCATATGGCAGAGGTAGGTGAGTGTTAGGTCCCTAGCTACTTGAGAAACCTTGGCGTGGTGCTCGGACTCACAGTAGGATATTTTGGCTAATCTCTCAATTTTAACATCAGTATGAGGGTTTAGTAAGACCGTAGAGTGCACCTGTCTTTGCAAATGTTATTATATTGTTATATTTGTTATCACATCCACATAATGGCTATCTTGTGTAGGATGTCTATTATGGTACTTGTGGTCCACTGCGGGCATCCGCCACTGTATGCATTTTTGCTGGGGATCACCATTAGCAACGGGCTACAAGGGCAGGATTTGCTCCCCTTTATACACATGCCCAACTGCATATGGGTTTGATCACTTCCTGATTGTTTAACACCACGCCATTTTTTCTGTTGACATGTTTACTATCTGCCTATATAAATGTACAGAAACATACACCATATACCAGCTATAACATTAAAACTAGAGATGAGCTAATTGAAGATGACGAAGTGGAATTCATTTAGAATTTCAGGAAAAATTCGATTTGCGTGGTAACGAATCACATTTTTTCTAAAATAGTGGCTACACGTGTGAGGACTGAAGACATGGGGCAAGGAACTCTGGGAAGGCGGGATCACCCAGATTGACATGCCTGCATGCAGCCAATCAGCAGCCAGCCAGCCCTGTGATGTAACAGCCCTATAAATACGTCGGCCATCTTACAGTCAGAAATTTTCCAGCGTTCAGAGTGCAGGGACAGACGTGTGAAGGCGCTAGGGACAGCTATTGTCCCTATTGCGGAAAAAAAAAAGATAGAAAAAAACGATTTATAACTGCAGGGAACGGATAGGGAGGATTCATTTCACAGCATCTTAGTGCAGGGAGAGACATTAGAAGGCACTAGGGACATAGATAGGAAAGTGATTTACAAGTGCAGGGAACGATAATTTGGGGATCCAAATAGTCATTAGACAGCTCTGTCATTCAAGCTTTTTGTTATTGGGCTTCAAGGCTTATGTTGAAAAGCCTTTACAGGCTTATGTCTTAGTATCATATTCAGTACTACAAGAAAAATATATACGCATTTCACTTCTGCAGTTATTTGTGGTGAAAGCGTATAGGGGCGTATTTCAGTAAAAAAAGACAAATATATACACACTGCACTGTTTCTGTTATTTCTGGTGAAAGCGTATAGGGGTTTATTTCAGTACTACCATAAAAATATATACGCATTTCACAATTTAATTGTTTTCTGGTTAAAGCGCATAGTGGCCCATTTCATTCCAACAAGAAATATTTATTCTCAGTGCATTTCTGCAGTTAATTCTGGTGAAAGCATATAGGGGCATATTTCAGTAAAATAAGAAAAATATATACGCACTGCACTGTTGCAGTTATTTCTGGTGAAAGCATATAGTGGGCTATTTAGAATACGGGGACTGCACCGGTCCACGCTGTCATTCCTAATCCAGATGCCGGCCCCCAGCCCCTGTATTGGGGGTCATTCACACTGCAGAGGGACACTGTTATGGGGGATCTGTGGGTGGAACATAGCATAAGATGCTATATATGTGTCATCCACAGATCCCCCCCCCCATCACAGTGCCATCCAGAGATCATCATAACAGTGCCATCCAGAGATCACCCATAACAGTGCCACCCACAGATCCCCCATAATAGTGCCATCCGCAGATCCCCTCCATAGCAGTGTCATCCATAGATTCCCCCCACAAGTGTTTGGATTACTTTGTTTCTTACACTGTTTACACAGTTCTTATGTACAGGATTCGAGATTCAAAAGATTCAATATATTCGAGAACCTTTTTGGATTCGGATTCGAAAAAAATTGGATCCCACCTCTAATAGGGACCAATACTGACCCCTGAGGTACCCCAGGTAGTGACAGTGACACAATCTGAGTGTGTACCGTTAATTACCACCCTCTGTTTTCTATCACTGAGCCAGTTACTTACCCACATACAGACATTTTCTTCCAGGCCAACCATTCTCATTTTATATATTAACCTTTTTATGTGGTACAGTGTCAAATGCTTTGAAGAAGTCAAGATATAAGGCATCCATTGATTTGTCTTTGTCGTGAACTCATGAAGTCATGCTGATATGGCGTAATTTGCGTATGTTCATTGAGGTACTCCAAGATAGCATCTCTTAGAAAACCTTCAAACAGGGGGCGTGTCCAGATGCTGAGGAGAAAAAAGATGCTTGCCCGGAGATCTGCTCCAACAAACTTAATCTACAGTCATCTGACGCTAAAACAACAAGTTACAGTTGATTTCTGAAAGCAACAGCCTGATGAGACCTCTGGCTCCAGTTTGAAGTGACTCCGGTGGCCATAGACCTGTCGACGCCGCCGATAGAACCCGGGCCTACCAGACTGTGAAAGCCGCGAGCTAAAGTTGCGACGTACGCCTACACAGCGCATTGCGCACTTCTGGACCTCAGACATAGCCCTTATCTAAACTGGGCTCCGGTGCCACGGAGGGATCCCCACTAAACCTCAATACCAACGGAGATATCCACAAGGTATCTCAAAGCTATCCTACTGCCATGAGGTGCTGACCCGCCGCTCGGTAAATAGAGATGGCACCCAGATTAGTGACACAGGGCTCAATATTTTACGCCCTTGCCCTTACACGAGACCGTAATTCATTCCCTACTCAAACAAGTCAACTAGGCTGTTGGCCTACGTCAGGCGCAGTAGTCTGCAGCAGATTGTCGGCCATCTTCTAAGCTCAGAGACTCGATCCCCCTTCACAAGTTTTACAAGCATTGCAAGTACTCTTCGGCACTCACCTACCTCCACAAGCTCCAGACTCCTCTAACCCCAATTAATTGCTTTATAGGTGCAGCCTACATTTTTTAAGGGTCTCCAGTCCCACATACAGAGACCTGCAAGTTCCATATATATACCTTTCTTCCTTTCTCTCTTAAAGGGCCACTGTCCTATTTTTTTAAGATCCAGTAACCTAACAGCTGGATCATAGTTCAACGACAACACACCCACCTTTCAGGTCTACAGACTTTCCAGTTTAAGCCCTCATCAATGGGTGAGCTGTGACCCTCATAACCTCTATATCGACGACAAATCACAATATGTGGTAATCACTAGCTCCTTTTGAAGAGGTGGAATACAGCTTCATACTAAGCCAGGTCTAAAAGCACTTGTGGTGAAAGTGGGTAGATTCAAAGGCCCCAGTCAGGACTTTCAAAGGCTGTCTAAAAGCATTGCACTGTCTCAGTCAGACCTCAACAAATTTGTGATAAAAAAAGACACAAGCACAGCAAGGGGCTCAATCCTCCATCCTAAAAGCTCTGCCGCACGCCAACGACCGATGCTGCAAGACAGAGTCACCGACGAAGAAGACAATGCTGATGACATAAAAGACCTTCCTATATCTAGGTCCTTTATATCGCAAGCTCTCTCAAAAGCTCTAAATCCAGTCTTGGAAGAACTCTCAGAGATAAAAAGAGAAATGAGACAGATCGGTCACAGTGTAGAGGCACTTGAAGCCTCACAGTCTGCCTTTACAACTTTCTCAAAGCAAACCTCAGAGTCCCTGACCTCCTACCAACAACACATCAATCATTTATATGACTATATAGAGTATCAGGACAACAGAGGCAGGAAAAACAACATCTGTCTCAGAGGAGTACCTGAAAATGTGGCCCCTAATGCCTTGAGGAAAGCAGTGATAGAAATATGCAGCTCACTACTCAAAGAAGACATCTCTGAACCTATAGTCATCGAGAGAGTCCACAGGGCTCTACGGCTCAAACTCAAGCCAAGCGACCCTCCAAGAAACGTGATTTTTTTTACTTTTAAACTTTGCACAGAAAGAACAAATAATGAAAAGGGCACGCGGAAGTTCGCAAATAATATATGAAGGATCACCTGGCTCTTGCCACCTTAAATAAGAGACGTATTCTTAAACACTTGACAGATTTTCAGAGACACAAAAGAATTCCCTTCCGCTGGCTGTTCAAATTTGGAATGTTGATCACTTTGAAAGAAAATAAATTTGTACTCCGGTCCCCAAGAGATCTAGCCGACATCTACGCGGCCCTGGAAATTGAGGATATAGACATTCTGGACTGGTCTGCGCTGAAATTTCTCCATCAACCCCTTGGGAGATGGTCACCCACAGCAAAGCTCAATGCATGAAAAAGAAACAGGGAAGACTGACTCCAAGATGCATTATCTCAGAAGAAGATTAAAGCCTCTGACTGTTTTGGTAGTTGTGACAAGAGCGGTTGCCACCATAATACTAGATTACTCGGGAATCAACTGCCCTAGTTAGTTGCCTTAAATTGTTACCTTTATAGATTCTGATACCCTTTACATAAACAGTGGGCAGGGGTATTGGACCTCTGGAGACAGCCACTTGCAGTCCCTAACCCGGTGGCTTCCATACACTTGGAGCCTACCTATTAAGTCCCAGTTTAAGTTTACCGATGATAAATTTCCACCTCTTCCTAGTTCTACTTATTCCCTTATGGATTACGTATTCTTAGTCACATTAATGTGGCAGCTCAGTGTTCTAAAGATGAGCTGCCAACTTTTGAACCTACTCAAAAGTTCAGACCTTATATGGTCTGGGTTGGGAACTAGACCTTTCCCCTCGGTTTTCAAATTTGGAGGATTATTTGTATTTGCATTTGTATTTGCCTCATCATAACTTTTTGCTTTGTTCACTGTGTTGTAGTTACCCTCTACCCTTGCTTACCTTATCCCTCCCTATCTGACCTACACTAACTCACTGGGCCCATAGCTTGCAAGATACATAAAGAAAACTGATCCATGAGGCGGTATGTACTGAGCATAACTCACTACTTCAACACTAAGGTATGGCACAATTACGTATAGCCACTTACAATGTGAGAGGCTTTAAAGGGTTTCTACCACCACATTTTGACCTAATTAGCTGTCAGACACTAGCGATCTGCTAGTGTCTGCTGTACCTAACCATGCTATTGTAATTCCTTTCTCTGCAGCGGTTACCCTAAAAAACGTAGTTTTATTGGTATGCAAAAGAGCCTCTAGGTGCTATGGGGGCGTCTTTTCAGCACCTAGAGGGTCCGTCTACTCACTATTTCTGCCACACAGCGCACTCCAGCCCGCCCCTCTACTCTAGATTGACAGCCTACTTCTCTCCATCTCGGCCAAATTCTCGCGCCTGTGCCGTGTGCTTCTGTATTCGGCGCAGGCGCAGTGACTGTCTCCCTCCGCCGGCATCTTCACTGCGCCTGCGGCGATTACGGCGCAGGGAGCAGTCCAACAGTCACTGTGCCTGCGCCAAATACAGAAGCACACGGCGCAGGCGCGAGTAGGCTGTTAATCTAGAGCAGAGGGGCGGGCTGGAGCGCGCTGGGCGGCAGAAATGGTGAGTGGGCGGAGCCTCTAGGTGCTGAAAAGACGCCCCCATAGCACTTAGAGGCTCATTTGCATACCAATAAAACTATGTTTTTTAGGGAAACCGCTGCAGAGAAAGGAATTACAATAGCATGGTTAGGTACAGCAGACAGGGTCGTCTTTACCGCAGGGCAAAAGGGGCAGCTGCCCCGGGCCCAAGCAGCATTTTACTTGGATTTTACTTGGGCCCCCTATATTTTGTTGCCGCCGCCGCCCGCAGGCCATGTAACATCACAAAGTCACGGTCCGGACTTTAGAAAGAGACTGAGTGAGGAGGGGGCGGGGCCCACTGCCGCTCTGCGCTCCGCTCTGCTGCCTGGCCTGCCTGTCTCTTTAACAGAGCAGACCAGTGGCTGCTGGAGCGTGACACAGCTGCCGCACAGGCAGAGAGAAGAAGGAGGCGGAGCGAGCCCCAGCCAGCAGCCACAACAGACACAGCCTGAGCCAGCCAAGCAACTAACAGAACCTACAGGTATTTGGTAGCCATGGGGGGGGGGCTCATATAGGACAGGGGGACAGTGTGTGCTTTCCTGCTACTACATTAACCCCCCCCCAGCGATTTTGGGGGCCATTAAGGGTTGGACTTTAACTCCTTGCTGCTAATGTTGAGTGTGCCAGTGTGTGTGTCCGTCCCTGTGTGTGTGACTGTCCGTCCCTGTGTGTGTCTGTCCCTGTGTGTGTGTCTGTCCCTTTGTGTGTGTGTGTGTGTGTGTGTCCGTCCCTGTGTGTGTGTGTCTGTCCCTTTGTGTGTGTCCGTCCCTGTGTGTGTGTGTCTGTCCCTTTGTGTGTGTGTGTCTGTCCCTTTGTGTGTGTGTGTGTCTGTCCCTTTGTGTGTGTGTGTGTCCGTCCCTGTGTCTGTGTGTGTGTGTCCGTCCCTGTGTGTGTGTGTGTGTCCGTCCCTGTGTGTGTGTCCGTCCCTGTGTGTGTCTCTCCCTGTGTATATCACCATGCCCACAGTGTTCCTATGTCTTGACGCAGCTGCTTCAGAACGTTCTGTGCGGGGCAAGAGGAAGAAGATGGAAGAGGAGGCAGCGCCAGCATGGAGTCCGTGCGATAGACACAGGGAGGCACACTAAGGACGAAGGTAACACTTCCACATGATCTACACTAGTGTTATCTGTGGTTTTACATAGGACTGCAGGTAACACTACTACATTATTTAGCACTAGTGTTATCTGTGGTTTTACATAGGACTGCAGGTAACACTACCACAAGGTTAGCTCGCACAGGGCGCCTGAACACCTAAGGCCGGCCCTGGCTGCGCACCCCAGCGCCAAGGGATGACGTCACTGATGTAATATGCCTCTTATATGTGGAGAGCGGTGATGTCACAGATGTAATATATCACCTATATATGGACAGCGGTGATGTCACTGATGTAATATATTACTTATAAGTGATATATTACATCAGTGACATCACCACTCTCCACACATAAGTAATATATTACATCAGTGACATCACTGCTGTCCACATATACCGGTAAGTAATATATTACATCAGTGACATCACCGCTCATCACATATATGTGGAGAGCGGTGATGTCACTGATGTAATATATCGCCTATATGTGGACAGCGGTGATGTCACTGATGTAATATATCACTTATATGTGGAGAGCGGTGATGTCACTGATGTAAAATATCACTTATATGTGGAGAGCGGTGATGTCACTGATGTAATATAACATTATATGTGGACAGCGGTGATGTCACTGATGTAATATATCATTATATGTGGAGAGAGTTCATGTCACTGATGCAATACAGCGCTCCAGATGGCGACCAAAATGGTCGCCAATGCGCCTTAAAATTTTCAGATGGCGACAAGACTTGTCATAGGCTACAGGCCTGAGGTCTATTTGGTAGTGAAATCCCAGCGCAGGCAGGCGTGATGATGTCATCACGCCCGCCTGTGCCAGGACGCGGTGAGGTGTGCGCGTCTGCGTTGCACCATCCCTCGCCGTACCAGCAGCTAGTGAGCGCCAGTGAAAGGAAACAGGTGAGTATAAGATTTTTGCTTTTTTTTAAGGTGTGGGAAGGCGGGATCCAGGGGGCCCAAGTAAATTCTTGCCCAGGGTCCAATCAATATTAAAGACGGCCCTGACAGCAGACACTAGCAGATCGCTAGTGTCTGACAGCTAATTAGGTCAAAATGTGGTGGTAGAAACCCTTTAAGGCACCCGCAAAAAGATGCCAAATTTTGCAACACCTGCATAAAGAGAAGGTTAACATTGTTTTTTTTCAAGAAACTCCCTTTGAACACAATAAGATCCCACATCTCTCATGCTCCCGATACAACCTTTGGTTTCACAGTTCTTTTACACACTCTAATAGGCTCGGAGTAAGCTTAGGTATACATAAACACACAGATTTTGACTTAATCGATTCAAGATCTGATAGTGAAGGCAGATTCTTATTAGTAAAAGTACGGATAAATGCGCAAATCTATACCTTTGTCAACATTTATGCAGCAAACATACTTTCTTCTCTTCCCCTCATAATACATATCACAGGCTAGACTATGTCTTCATGCCTGCATCCCATATACATAGGTGCATAAAAGCACAAATAGGAAGTATCATTCCCTGGTATTTATTACCTTCAACCCCCCTGGAGCTTCCCCTAAAAGCTTCAATTGGTGCTTAAATGAGACGCTTCTAGACAAACAAGAAGTTAAAGACAGAATAGATAAGAAACTGAAGGAATATTTCACCACCAATGGATCAGGAGAAGTCTCCCCGCATGTAGTTTGGGAAGCTCATAAATCCATGATAAGAGGCAAATTCATCTCTATTGCTTCACACTTAAACAAACTAAGAACTAAAATAGCCGCTCTATACGATAAAATATCTAAGCTACAGTCTGCGCACAAGCGTTCCCTAGATAAGAATCAGCTGGAAGAACTGTCCTCAGCTAAAGATAAACTGAAAAAGGTTTTAATTGCCCAATCAGCCAAATTGTACCTCTCATTAAAACAGAATTTTTTTGCACATGGCAATAAATCTACAAAGTTCATGCTAGCTATGATACGCCAGCGAAAACACAAATCCAGGATCCCAGCGATCAAGCAGGCAGGTAAACCTCTAATCCATGATGATGTCAACATTGCAAAGGACTTCAATAGCTTTTACACTGATTTATACATCAACTCCACAGACTCAGAGGAAGTTAAACAGGAGAAACTTAAGCTAACAAAGGCCTTTCTATAGAAGGTTCACCTCCAGGCTATAACTACTGATCAAGCCTTAAATTTGTGCACCCCAATAATGGCCCAAGAACTTTTATCAACCTTGAAACTAATGGCTAAAGGGAAATCCCCGGGCCCAGACGGCCTTCCTGTCCTATATTATACTACCTTTAAAGACTCTCTGTCCCCGCATATGCTCCAAACCCTTTCCACCTAAAGCGCTAAACACACATATTACCCTAATACACAAGCCAAGAAAAGGTCCTACTTTATGCTCTAGCTACAGGCCAATATCCCTGTTAAATTTTGATCTAAAAATATATGCCAGAATTCTCGTCTCTAGAATAAAACCCCTGCTGAAGGACTTGATTCATCCTGACCAAACTGGGTTCATACCTGGCAGAGAAGGTAAAGACAATACCTATAAAATACTAAATTCTATATCACTGATGAAGGAAAAGAAAGAGTCTATAGTGTTTTTAGGTACAGACGCCGAAAAGGCCTTTGACAGAGTCGCATGGCCTTTCCTCAAATGCACAGTGCTCCGGATGGGGTTTCCGGCTCCATTCATGAAGGCGATTTTTGCAATGTATGAACAACCTAGGGCTTATATCAGGGTGAATTACGTTCTTTCCCAGGCAATAGAGATTAATAACGGCACCAGGCAGGGTTGCCCCCTTTCCCCAATCTTATTCATTTTCTCAGTTGAACCCGTCTTACAACGTATTAGGTCATCACATGAGATAAGAGGAGTGAAATGTGGAGATCACGAGTTTATGCAGGCAGCATACGCGAATGACTTATTGTTAATGACCTCTAACCCCACTCAAGCCTTCCCCGTATTAGTTGAGATTTTTCAATCCTTTGGGTATATCTCAAACTTCAAGATTAACATTACCAAATCCCAAGCAATGGGTATTAACCTCTCTCCGAAAGAAACACAGAGGTTAAGTTCAAACTCTCCCTTTGAGTGGACTGATACATCTCTAAAATTTCTATGCATCAATATCTCACCCGACACTAAGAAGTTAGATGATTTAAATTACGCACCACTATTAAAATCCATTCCTGAAATTCTTAATTCTTGGTCCCCCACCTTTATCTCTTGTCTAGGGCAAAGGAATATATTCAATACCCTAATAGTACCCAAAATTACTTACCTACTACTTACCCTACCAATACATCTCCCATGTAGATTCTTTGACTCCTTCTGAAAACTGTGCTTCTCCTATATCTGGGGCTAAAAAAAAAACAGGATCTCTAACAAGATTCTCCTGTTACCTTCCCAAAAGGTGGCATTGGGTTCCCCTCTCTGAAAAGATACTACAATGCTGTCCATCTCAGTAAAATCATTGACTGGGTAAGGAGACCTGCTCATAAACATTGGGTAATAATAGAAGAAAACTTAGCTCACTGCCCACTCAGATCCATGTTCGACTCATAAGCATTAGGACAATAATATATTAGTCAGTCTGGCGCACCTTTGAGCTAAGACTGTTATGCTCTAAATACCCCTCACCTTTAATGTCAGTGGGTGACTGTCTCTGGACTTCAAGGGAGGGTTGCTCTACCTTAACTCATCGGCTGAGAAACTTGCTGCTTTCACCAAGAGAATTGTTAGACCAAGATGGAGCCTTTTTAGATGCCTCCTCTATTTGCACTAAATTCAATCTACCTCACCTTAATGACTTGCAATACGCTTCTATTCACTCCTCTATCAAGCCAGTGCTGTCATCTGAGGTCAAACCTCCCCCACTTACCTGGTTCGAAAAATTACTCACCCAAGCACGATACCCACCCAAGCAGATTTCTACCATTTCACAAAATCTGCCAAACTCAGAGTCCCGTTCCTCACTATATTTTATCAAAGAATGGGAAAGAGACCTAAATGTAAAATTCACAGACTCTGATGTACGCACCATATTAGGAGCACATAAGCTCACTTCAAGGTGCACCACCATACAAGAGAATGTATATAAAGTTCTAACTAAGCTAAGAATGATGTACGGAATCACCTCTGATCTCTGCTGGAGATGTAAAACAAATAAAGTCACCTTTTCTACATATTTGGTAGTCTTGCCCCTTGTTAGTGACCTTCTAGAAGACAATATTCGACAAATTAAACCATATCCTAAAAACACATAATTCAAAACTTCAGATGTGTCCCAAAATTGCTCTGTTATCCCTACTTCCAGATGCTCTCACCAAACCCAAACAAAGTCTACTGTAACTAGAATTTTATTAGCTGCAGCTAGGTTACTGATAGCGTCAAATTGGAAATCTGAGTTGCCCCCCACAATTGCTCTTTGGACAGACAAAGTTGAATCCATCTCCAGACTAGAGGAACTTTATCACTGGGAACAAAGGTCCCACCATAAGTATACAGTAATCTGGTCGATTTGGGAGAATTGAAGAACTATGGACTAAATTCTTGCACCTGTGAGGAATGTCATACCCACAATAACCCCGGTTTGGGATGTCATGGAGGCTCATCGCTGTGGTGAACCTAGAACAAAATTCAGTAGTTGTAATACCTATTGTGGAGCAACCCTCCCTCCATTATGTTTAGCAGACACCAAGACTTTGTTCTTATTGGCCTGGTTCGTTCCCATACATAGTGCTTGATCTCATACATAGCATTTTCGCTCTTCCCTCGCCTCCCCTACCCTTCACCCATCTCACCCCCTCCCGTTCATACGGGGCTACCGTGTGTTCATTTGTTTATTTTGTTTATTTGTTTGTGCTCAGCACTCAAGTATCAACTCGTCCGTTACGAACATGATCACTAATTTCACATAAGTGCAATTGCTCCCTTCTGAGCCCGGCCTATTGATCTTGATATATGTACTTAACTTTATATTTCATTTCCACAACTATTCTGTTACCCTCATTTGCACTGATGAAGGCATATTTGCTGAGCTCTCTGTATTATATTGTCTCTTGTATTATCTTTGTTGAAAACCAATAAAAAGATTTTAAAAATAAAAAATCTAAGAAAATCTTCAAACAGTTTACCTATGACAGATATTAAACTTACCGGCCTTTCGTTTCCGGGCTCTGTTTTTGACCCCTTTTTGAATATTGGCGCCATATCTGCTAAGCACCAACCCTGTGGAACACTCCCTGTCAATATAGAGTCCTTAAGGCCTCTTTCACATGGGCGTCCTGGATTTGCTACGGATGCGTCGCGTGTGCATTGCGGGAAAACCACGCGAGTAGGCACGCAATTGCAGTCAGTTTTGACTGCGATTGCGCTCCAATGTACCGTTTTTTTCCACGCGAGTGCAATGCGTTTTGCACGTGTGTGAAAAAAACTGAATGTGGTACCCAGACGTGGTGAGCACGGTGACGTCAGCGCAGGTCCTGCTTAATGAAGATAGAAATCTTCTATCGTCATTCAGCAGGACCTGTGCTGACGTCACCGTGCTCACCACATGGTGAGCGTGATTACCTCATCAAAGGTCCTTTTGCAGGTCCTGAAAGAAGAAGCAAGAAGACGATGCCTGCTGCGCGATCAATTGGATGAGGTGAGTTCATTTTATTTATTTTTTTAACCCCTCAATCCACATTTTAGTAAGCATTCTGTATTAAGAATGCTATTATTTTCCCTTATAACCATGTTATAAGGGAAAATATTACAGTGAATACACTTTAATAGGGTCCGGGGTTGCTTTTTCCCCTATCATCTCCTAGCATCCATGCGTGAAAATCACACCGCATCCGTACTTGCTTGCGGATGCTTGTGATTTTCACTCAGACCGATTCATTTCTATGGGGCCTGCGTTGCGTGAAAAACGCAGAATATAGTACATGCTGCGATTTTCACACAAGGCTGTGATGTGTGAAAATCACCGCTCATCTGCACAGCCCCATTGAAGTGAATGGGTCCGGATTCAGTGTGGGTGCAATGCGTTCACCTCACGCATTGCACCAGCACGGAATTCTCGCCCGTGTGAAAGGGGCCTAAATATGAGAAATAAGGGTCTGGCTATGGCATTACTTAATTCTCTTATGAGTGTGTATGACATTTGGTCCTGGCGATTTGTCCATTTTAATCTTTTAAGACACCGCTATACTTCTTCTTGGGTCAGACAGGACACTTTTAATGGGGAATTTACTTTTATATGCTGCATTTCATCTGACAGGTTATTTTCCTTTGCTTTCTCCTCATGGCTGTCTGCAACTCCCCCCTCTTCACGCTGTAAATGGCCAACAACTTCAGATTTATACTTATTGCCATTTATATAATTGAAGAACATTTTAGGGTTAGTTTTACTTTCTTTGTCAATGAATTTCTTTGTCTCCAGTTTGGCTTCTTTTATTTGTCTTTTACATATTCTATTTTTTTCCCTTTTAGTTGTTCAATGCTTCCTAACCACCCTCCTGTTTTAGTGATTTAAATGCTTTCTTTTTATCATATATTGCTCTCTTTACAATTCTACTTATCCACATTGTTTTTTTCTTGTCCCTTACCCTTTTATTAACATAAGATACTGTATGTACCTCTCAAAATTAGAGTTTAGAATGCTTTTAAAAATACAATATGCCATTTTGTGGCAGTATTTTTATTTTTAGGCCTTTGTCCCAGTTAGTTAGGCCAATGGCCTCTCTTAGTTTGCTAAATTTAGCTTTTGTGAAGTTTGGTATTTTTGTGCCTCCCTAAAGAAACGCTCTTTTGAATGACAATTGGAAGGTTATTATTTTATGTTCACTATTTCCCAGGTGTCCCCCAACCTGCACATCAGTTGTTCTGTGAGGTCTATTGGTTAATAGTAAGTCCAGTAGGGAAAGCACTGACGCTCACTGTCATGCCGTAGCCATGTTGCTAACTGGCATTAAAGTGATTTCCTGGCCGGAACACGTCATCGGGTGCTATATAGCACCCGATGACACTTGGTTCAGCTCAGTCTTAGTCAGGGAAAGCTGCAGCTAAGGGGCAGATAGTGTAGGGACAGGAGTTGTTTTTTTTTGTTTGTTTTTTTCTAGGCAGGGTTTACTGTTGAAAGGTGTTGGAGTCTAAAAAGTCCTTTTAAGGACAATTGTTTTATCTGGCTGCAATAAATATTATCAGTGCAACCTGCTCTAAATTGCGTGCAATTTTTTGGCCGCTGCTGACAGTGACACAACCTCTGCTACATCTGTTGTGTTATGATATAAATATCTGTGACATTCAGCGCAATTGTTTGGCCGCTGCTACATCTGTTGTGTTGTAATATAAATATCTGTGACATTCAGCGCAATTGTTTGGCCGCTGCTGACAGCGACATTAACTACGCTACATCTCCTGTATAACGTTTGCGCATCCTAAATATCTGTGACATTCAGTGGGATTTTTTCCTAGCCGCTGGTGACAGTGACATTACCTGCGCTATATCTCCTGCATAACATTTGCGCATCCCAAATAGCTGTGACATTCCCTGTAATTTTTTATTGGCCGATGGTGACAGCAGCGACATTACCTGCGCTACATCTTCTGTATAACGTTTGCACATCCTAAATAGCAGTGACATTTAGTTTAATTTATTTGTGCATACACTTACAAAACCTGCGCGACTGTACATGCTGATGGTGCACACAGAGGCCATGGTCCTGGGCACGGTGAAACTGTGACGGCTGCTAGAGCACAAGAAAAACACTCATCCATGATACCTAGATTCATGTTCCAGTTTGCAGGGCGGCGCAGGACACCACTCTCGAAGTCAGATCAGTGCAACCAGGTAGTCGGTTGGATTGCAGCAGATAATGCTTCCAGTCGGTTAAGCACCACCCTGTCTTCCACAAAGTCCAGTCTCAGTAGCCAAGAGTCTGGTCAACAGAATCCTCACCCTGATCCTTCTTCCTCCCATCATGGAGAGTCTTGGCAAACAAGTGATCCCACACTCGGATATTCCGAGAAGCTCTTTTCAGCGTCATCACTTCATTTGGGCCTCTCGGCAAGCCCGCTTGAAGAGGGACATGAGATCTTGTGCCCTGATTCCAAAACTCTTGAGAATCCACAGTCACAAGAAGATGACGGTGAGGAATGGAAATTAGTGTTTCACAAGGTGGATGATGATGATGAGACATAGTTGCCAGTAAGTCAACAGCAATTAGTGTCTCAAGAGGTTGATGAGGAGGATGAGACACAGTTGCCAATAAGTGAGGTTCTTGTTAGGTCAACAAGTCAGGAAGATGACCAGAGTGAGGAAATGGAAGAGGAGGTGGAGGACGATGAAATCACTGACAGGACGATAAAATCACTGACCCAACCTGGGAAGGTGACGAGCTGAGCGAAGACAGCAGTACAGAGAGGGAGGGATCTGCAGCGCCGCTACAGGCTGAAAGGGGCAGTGGGGTGCCAAAAGGGAGAAGGCGGGCCACATCAAAAAGGCCCGCAACTGATCCCCAGAGCACCCCCTTGCGGCAATTTCCCTTGCCAAGGGTTAGGTGTTCCGCAATCAGGCGCTTTTTTGAGGGAAGTGTGGATGATAAAAGAATTGTCATTTGCAACCTGTGCCATACAAAAATGAGCAGGGGTGTGAACACTAGCAACTTCACCACCACGAGATTGATCCACCACATGGCATCAAAGCACCCTAATAGGTGGGCCAAACACCTGGGTCCACAATCAGTGTCTGCAGGTCACACCACTGCCTCTTCTTCCCCTGTGTTATGTGCTGGTGAATCCCCTGTCCAAGATGCAGGGCCGGATGCCTCCCGCACTGCACCTGGACCTTCGCAAGCACCATCAGCTAGCACATCCACTTTGGTGTTCCAGCGCAGCATACAGATGTCCATACCCCAGACCTTTGAATGAAATCGCAAATACCCAGCCACCCATCCACAGGCCATAGCACTAAATGCACACCTTTCCAAATTGCTGGCCCTGGAAATGTTGCCATTTAGGCTTGTGGACACTGAGGCTTTCCGAAGCCTGTTGGCGGCGGCCGTCCCTCGTTACTCAGTCTCCAGCCACCACAATTTTCCCGTTGTGCTGTCCCCGCCTTACACCAGCATGTGTCCCATAACATCACCTGTGCCCTGACCAACGCAGTTATTGGGAAGGTCCACTTAACGACTTGCACATGGACAAGTAATTTTGACCAGGGACACTACATTTCTCTGACCGCACACTGGGTCAACGTTGTGGAGGCCGTGAGCGAGTTGTACCTTGGGATAGCACAGGTGCTATAGACGCCAATGATTGTGGACCCTACTTCCATCAGGATTTCCGCCACCACCTACATTAGTGGCTGCAACCCCCCCTTCTCCTCTTCCACCTGCTCCTCCACTTTCACTTTTGAATTGTCATCTTGCAGCACCAGTCAGCCATCAGTCGGTAGCTGGAAGCAGTGTAGCACTGCAGTTGGGAAGCTGCAACAGGCTTTACTGAAACTAATTTGCTTAGGTGACAAACAGCACACCACCACAGAGCTATGGCAGGGTATAAGGGACCAGACTGAGCTGTGGCTCTCACCACTCAACCTATAACAAGGCATGGTTGTGTCTGATAATGGCCGTAACTTGGTGGCGGCTTTGGAGCTCGGCAAGCTCAGACACATCCCATGCCTAGTCCACGTCTTAATTTTAGTGGTTCAGCGGTTTCTCAAAACCTACCCCAATTTGCCTGAGCTACTGGTGAAGGTGCTCCATGTGTGTGCCCATTTCCGAAAGTCATCTACAACTTCCGCCGGTCTTGCAATGCTGCAGCGGTGCTTGCAATTGCCAGCTCACCAACTGTTGTGCGACGTCAGCACGCGCTGGAACTCTACCTTCCACATGTTGGCCAGGCTTAGTGAGCAGGAGAGAGCAGTAGTGGAATACCAGCTGCAACGTGGTCGTCGCCTTTCCAGTCAGTTTCCGCTCTTCACAAGAGACGAGTGGGCATGGATGTCTGACCTCTGTGAGGTTTTACGCAACTTTGAGGAATCAACACAGATGGTGAGCGGCGATGCCACTGTTATCAGCTTAACCATCCCACTTCTGTGTCTACTGAAGGTGGACGCTTTGCATGTTGAAGAGGTGGAAATAGGGGAATACAGTACACAGGGTGATAGCCAGACCACCCTCAGTTCACCTTCTTAGCGCGATGTGGATAAGGCGGAGGAGGAGGAACAGGAGACGGTTGCCTCCGCTACAGAGGGTAGTACCCATAGCAGGTTTATTCCATCTGTTCAGCGTGGATGGGCCGAAGAGGAGGAAGAGGATGAGAATGAGTCATCTTTCTGATGAGGACAGCGAAGTCTTGTCTGTTGGGACTCTGGCACACATGGCTGACTTTGTTTTGCTCCCTTTCCCGTGATCCTCGCGTTATACGCATTTTGGCCAACACCGATTACTGGTTGCTCACCCTTCTTGACCCCCACTACAAAGATACCAGAAGGTCCTTGTGGAAAAATTGCTCCAAAAATTTCCAGCTGACAATGATGGCGGCAGAGTACATAGTTCCTTGGGCAACCGAGGAGACGAGACGAGGGGAACACATAGCAGTTCCAACAGAGACAGGGCAACACTCTCCAAAGCCTGAGACAGTTTCATGACACCCTGCAAGCACCCTCACCCTGATGCGTGGCCTAGTGTCACAAGGAGGAAAAAGTTTTGGAAGATGGTGAAGGAATATGTAACAGACCGCGTCAGCATCCTCAGTGATCCCTCTGTGCCTTACAACTATTGGATATCCAAGCTGGACACGTGGCACGAACTGGCGCTCTACGCCTTGGAGGTGCTGGCCTGCCCTGCCTCCAGCGTTTTGTCAGAGCGGGTATTTTGTGCTGCTGGGGGCATAATAACTGATAAGCGCATCCGCCTGTCAACTGAAAATGCTTACAGATTGACTCTTATCAAAATGAACAAGGCCTGGATTGCCCCTGACTTCTCTACTCCACCAGAGGAAAGCGGCTGAACATAAAGGCACTTTAAATTTGGCTTCTATGGTGTATTGAATACTCTGTATTCCCATGCACCCCTTCCACCACAAAAAAAGGGTATATGGTTCAATCTTCCTTTTCTCGTCCTCCTCCTCCATCATATCAACATGCTTTTTAGGCTGCCCTCACTCCTAATGTTTTAGAGGGTCTGCTCAGCAGCAGACCCTCACCCCTAATGTTTTAGAGGGCCACCAGCATGTCCTCGCCCATAATGTTTTAGATGGTCAGATCAGCAGCAGGCCCTCACTGCTAATGTTTTAGAGGGTCAGCTAAGCAGCAGACCCTCACCCCTAATGTTTTAGATGGTCAGATCAGCAGCAGGCCCTCGCCTCTAATGTTTTAGAGGGTCACCAGTAGGCCCTTGCTCCTAATGTTTTTGAGGGTCACCAGCATTCCATCAATCATAATTTTTCAAGGGTGTTTATGATGCCCTCCTTTATGTGTAATAAAGGGTGTATTGGAGTGCTGGTTCCTTGTAATTTTTGGAAGCCCTTTCACTTAGTTCATAGGCTTTATGAGTGTAGCAGTCCCAGTACCTGAATAATTGTACCACAATGTGAATGAGGTCCTCCTTTAAGTAATATACTTAAACGTATCAGAGTGCCCTTGTAATTTTTGGCAGCATTTGCACTTTATATACAAGTAAATATACAGGAAAGAATGTTTCCTAACAATTTTTCCTCTAAAACTGATTGTATCTGCTTTCTTATGCGTATTATTGTCAGTCTGTAAAAGTGGTGTACTACTCGGATAACATCGTTCCCAGCAGCGACCTTGGAGTTCAAGATGCATCCAGGCATCCTCCCCATTCTGTTCCAGAACCATTTCAGTGGTGTTTCCATCAATTTCTGACCTTTTTCTGTGAACCAGACACACTCTCCTCTTCAGAGCAGGGGGTGCCTGGTTTAATGCTCTGGTTCTCCCATTGACTTCCATTGAGCATCCCAAAGTGTTCTTTTCAAGCACCAGAGCACCCGAGCACTTTGGTGATCGATCAACCTTAGTAATTGTCTTTGCTTATTGCCAAGAACCTGCTTCCTTTATGAGATCTACTGGTTTCAGTTCCCCAGTCTGGGTAGTTGAAGTCCCCCATAATAATGACCTCATGATTTGCCGTATCATCTATCTCGTTTAGTAGTAGATTTTCTATGGACTCTGGTATATTAGGTGGCTCATAATAAACTCTTATCAGCATTTTATTATTGTTTTTGCTACCATGTATTTTTACCCACAGTGAGTCCATATGTTCATGTCCCTCACTTATATTTTCCCAGAGTGTGGGCTTTAGACATAAAGGCAAACCCCCCACCTCCAGTTTTGACGATCCTTTCTAAACAGACTGTAATCCTGTACGTTAACTTCCCAGTAATAGCTCTCATCCAGCCATGTCTCAGTTATTCCAACTATGTCATAGTCCTCCTCACACATCACTAATTCCAGTTCACCAGTTTTATTAGTCAGGCTTCTGGCATTAGTATATATACAATTAAGAGGTTTATGTATATTTTGTACCTTACACCTTTCCTTATGAACTGTCCCAGTCCCTCCTTCTATTCCTCCCCTAGTTTTATTACCTCGCCCCAGGTGTCTATCTGCCCCTCCTATAATGTAATTACCCTTCCCCCCAGTCTCTAGTTTAAAGACTCCTCCAACCTTCTATCCATCTTCTCCCCCAAAACAGCTGCATCTTACCTATTGTGGTGCAGCCCATCCATACGATAGACCCTGTAGCCGGCAGAGAAGTCATCCCAATTCTCCAGGAACCCAAACCCCTCCTTTTTACACCAGTTCTTGAGCCATTTGTTAACATCCATAATCTCCCGTTGCCTTTCTTGTGTGGTTCGTGGTACAGGTAGTATTTTGGAAAACACTACCTTTGAGGTCCTTGCTAGAGATGAGCGTATCGAAGCGGAAAAATTCGATTCGCACCAAATTGGAATTTCCTCACGCAATGTGAATTTCCTCATGCTTCGTAGTAACAAATCGCATTTTCCTAAAATGAGAAAAGAAATAGGACAGGGATAGATTCCTGATGTCTAAGGATAAGCGAGTAACAAATGTATGTGTATATACAGTGAATATGTTCGCTTATGTCCTGTTGTATCATTGTTTATTGTCATGTCTTGTTTCTAAATCTTTTATATGATGAAAGGGAAAAATAAAAATATTCTAATTTAAAAAAAAATGGCGGCTACATGTGTGAGGACATGGAGAAAGGAAGTCTGGGAAGGCGGGATCATCCATACTGACATGCATGCAACCAATCAGCAACCAGCCAGCCCAGTAATGTCACAGCCGTATAAATAGTGGCATCCATCTGAGATTCTGCCATTCACCAGCGTACTTAGTGCAGGGAGAGACGTGTTTGCAGGCGCTAGGGACAGCGATAAAAAAATTGTCATTGTGCTAAAAAAAAAAAGATTTACAAGTGCAGGGAATGATTATTTAATGTGTAGGGAAAGGATAGGGAGGAATCATTCAACTGCATTTCTGTTGAACAGGGTTCAGTCGGGGAGGTGACAGCCTGGTTAATAGGAACAATCCTATTACACTTGAAGCACTGACTGGCAATACAAATTACCATTATATAGCTCTGTAATTCCAGCAAACTGTTATTATTAGGGTGTAAGTGCTGTTTGATACAGGCATTAACAAGGTTTATAACAAGGAAATATTGCTACATTTTATTTGCCCTAGTGCGGTGCAGTTATATGTTCTAAAGCATTTTTTGGCTTTTATTAGTGTAAAAAAAGGGCTTATTAGCCGTTGTGTGGTGAAGTGCGAAAATTACAGCCCATTTTGTTGTGTATTAGTGGCAAAAGTAAAATATATTTGCCGCTCAGTGTTGCACTTATATGTTTCAAAGCCCTTTTTTGCTTGTATTAGTGGAAAAAGAAAAAATATATTTGCCACTCAGCGGTGCAGTGAGATATTTTATAGCCCAATTTGCCATGTATTACTGGTGAAATACAAATATATTCGCCTTTCATTGTTGCACCTATTTGTTGAAAAGCCTTTTTTATAAAAATAGAAAAAAAATTGGGTCCAATTGCCGTTCATCGGTGCAGTGATATGTTTACAGCCCAGTAATTACTGAGGAAATACAAATATATATGCCGTTAATCATTTCACTTAACTGTTGAAAAACCTTTTGTGCAAAAATAGAAAAAAAATGTGGTCTAATTGCCGTTCTGCGGTGCAGTGAGATATTTTACATCCCAGTTTCCTGCTTATTACTAGGAAAATACAAATATATTCGCCTTTCATTGTTGGACTTATTTGTTGCAAAGCCTTTTGTGCAAAAATAGAAAAAAAATGAGGGTCTATTTGCCGTTTAGCAGTGAAGTGATATATTCTAAAGCCCTGTTTGCTGTCTATTAGTGGCAAAATAAAAAATATTTGATTTAACATTTGGTTATTTGATCTAAGAGTGCCAGGCCCTGCACAGGGGAGTGGCAGAGGCCTAAATGTTTCTTGTGCAGGCAGAGGTCGCAGCAGAGTAAGGGGCCGTGGCAGCAGTGGTCACTTCGAGAAGCCTGCGTTCCCAATGTCAGCTAGCGGTTGTGTCGTGACCAGCAACCCAGCGGTTCTTGAATGGATGACTCAATCTTTGACTTCGTCGCAAGTGACATCAGACACCCCCAGCCAAGAGTCAGTGGGTTTGTAAAACACAACCCTTAGTTGGCATGGCCCGGGAGCAGGCCCTATGCCCTCATGCCCTCACCTGTCCTCGACCTGCCTCTGTCCTTTCATCCACTAGGCGGGCAAGTAATGATGAGGAGAGTGGCGTGGGAGCTGGTGTTGCGAGCGGTCAGGCTCTTTACCCAGAGACGGTTGAGGAGGACATCAGTGATGTGCAGACAGTACTCGATGATGATGATGTAACTGATCGCACTTGGGAGCCGGGTGACGAAGGGGCTTCATATTTTTTTTTTTCTTCATTTAATAATGTAATATTATAAAATCCAGTGTCTCCATGATAAATCTGGAGCATGGGGCCCCCCTGTGGCTTCCACACACTTTCAAAATAATTCTTCAGCGGCGCAAATAGATGTAGGATGACCGGGAAGCTCCATGACCTTCCCAGGAGCTTCTGTCGGGAGCAGCGGTTTATTTCTGAGACGTCCGTATAGTGCAAGGCGAATCCGAAGACCCTCGCTATCTCCGTGCACCACAGGATGTCCTCCTTCCCTTCCATGATGACTGGGAACTAGTGATGTTTTCCCTGACGAAGAGACCAGGGGCTGGTAGTTATGGTTTGAATCTTGATGAACTTCGCGACTCTTCCAGGCTCCAAGCTATCTTGAAGCTTTGTCCTCTCATTGTCTGTAGCTACTAGAGGCCTGATCATGCCAGGTATGTTCTCCCTAAAGTATCTGGCTCAATGAGCAGCCGATACCACTCTTGCATCAATCTTGACAGGATTCTTCTCCAGGTGGAGAGAAATTGTTTTTTTGGAATGTTTGCTCCATCGCAGCCATATCGTCGAATAACCAGAAGCCGATTATCTCCTGTCTTAGGCAACACTTAATTTTTTTAAATAAAATTTATAAAATATTTAATCTTAAATTGAACCAAAACTTGATTAAAATTATAAGAAAGCGAACTTAAATTCGCCAATATATTAAGCTACTTTCACACTGGCGTTCTTGCTTTCCGTTTGTGAGAACCGTTCAGGGCTCTCACAAGCGATGCCCTAATGCATTCTGAATGGAAAAGGATCCGCTCAGAATGCATCAGTTTGCCTCCGTTCCGTCTCCACTCCGCTTTGGAGGCGGATACCAAAACGCTGCTTGCAGCATTTTGGTGTTCGTCTGATGAAACTGAGCTAAACGGATCCATTCTGATACACAATGTAAGTCAATGGGGACGGATCCGTTTTCTATGACACAATCTGGCACAATAGAAAACGGATCAGTCCTCCATTGACTTTCAATGGTGTTCAAGACGGATACCTGCCATTAGTGATGAGCGAAGTATTGAAAAATGTAATTCTCCTACTTCACCGAATTTTACACAAAAAATTGCCTCGTGATAAATTACTTTGTCTCAAAGCACATTTCTTTGTAAGTAGTGGGTTCAATGACAGGGAGCGGCTATTGCACTGCCCCCCATCATAGTATCCCACAGATGCTGTGTATATAGCTGATTGAGACATCTGACAGCAACAATACAGTGTAAAATTTAAAAAAAGGTAATAAAATAGTAGGGCAGGTTGCTATGGTAGCCTGAGGATGTACAAAGGCGTCCAGGTATGCCAAGGACAGAATTCTATTAGGCTTTGCCAGAGGCAGGGTGAAACAGGCTGATTGACAGGTAGACATAATACACTGTAGTACATAAAAACAAAGTTATAAAACACAAAAGTCACAACTTTCACAATAAAAAAGGTTTTATTATGTAAAAAAAAAAAAAAAAATCAACATTGGTGTAGCTGTGTCTGTAACAACTTGAACTAAAAAGTTTCACATTATTTAACACATTATCACATTATGTAACCCGAACAATGTAGGCCATCCAAAAAACAATGTCATCATTTTTATTTTTGCTCATTTTGTTTTGCAAAACTACAACTTTTCCTACAAAAACAAGCCCTCAAAGAGCTATAAGCCCCTATGTGCCACACAGTTTATGTAGTGGTGAAGATTTACTGCACGACAATATAGAATTACATTATAGGGATAGAGCAGGAATAGCAGTTGTGCCAGTGTCATTAACAATAGCGACTGAGGCATCTCACTCCTGAGAGTTAGGATAGTTTTACACTAGCAGCCGGAGCACTGCCAGGCCTCATCGACTATAATGGGACTCAGCAGAAATCCGGACTGATTTTGGCATTAGTGCCAGGATTCAGCCGGACAAATTTAGCTGCAAGTAGCGCTTTTTGTCCAGCAGAATGCTGACACTAATGCCGGAAACAGGCTGGATCCCCTCCAATCCCATTGCAGTCAATGGGCTCCTTCAGGATCAGCTATTCTGGATATCTTGTCTTTTGGCAGGCTGTTCTTCTGCTGGCATAGCCTGCCACAAGGATTTACCGATGATGTCAAAATACAATGACAATAAAGGTCTTATTTTATTTTATCTCCATCAACCTCTTCCTCCTACAATGTAATTACAGGGTGAAAACAGCAGCTATGGCAGCCGGAGGCCAAATAATGGCTTCCAGAAATGACAAAGACCCTTGTGGTATCTCTCAGCAGTATACTGACTAGCAAGCAAAGTACAGTGAAGTACATAAATAGTGCATTGTAATATGTAGGTGCTTAAAGGACCTCAGGTACAGGTCCCCTAGCGATACTAATCAATATAGAAACCAAAAATATGGTTAACTGTAAAAATAGGAAAACTACAAATTTAATTTACGATAGATTACTAAAAGAATCTTAATTTTAGGAATAAAGCAACAAATATCCTATATAAATTTGTTATTATCACACTCATAATGACGTATTCTATAAAGTTTTCATGTCATTTAACCTGCACAGTGAACAGTGTACAAAAATAAAAAAAAATGCCAAAATTGCTACTTATGTATTCATCCTGTATCCAAAAAAAATAATAATAAAAAATAAAAAAAAGCAATCTAAAAAGTTGCATGTTGAGCCCAGGGTCTGACAAAATCATGAACCCCATACCATATATCCAGCAGATGGCAATCCCTTTTGGAGCTGACTTTGGGCCAGTCACTTGAGTTTATTTCATATGGGATGATTCACAAATAACCTACTAGACTTTACTGATGATATGTCTTCAGTATACAATAATAACAACAAAGAATGGTTTGTTAAAGTGAACATACATATATTATGTATAAATAGAGGATGGACCCTCAGAATCATATCTTCTGCTGGGCCCAAAGTAACCCAAATATAATGTGTGTATATCAAAGCTTTATCTGATTCAGGCCTCCTGTCATCAGTTAAGCACCTGCTTTTCTTCTATACTCCCATATAAATGCATCTAAAATTGCTCTAGTATAAGGCCCTTTAACCCCTTCCCATCTTCTGCTGTATACATACATGTCTAATGTCCGGTGGAAGCAGCTGTTTAACTATTTCAATGAATAGTGACCTTGTCATCTGAAAAGTTTTTTAAAGCTACTCTCTTCAGCATCCTCATGACAAAATAGTGTATTGCTGATGAGTTTTCATGCCATTTGAGTTCTTAGAAAACCCCAGGTCTGTCATCTTTGTACTACCATTTGAATGCAAAACAAAAACATTGCCATGCATTATATGAGTGATTACATGTCCTCTAGTGGGACTAAAAAAATTTAAGAAAAAAAACCCATAAAAAACTTTCCTTATTGCAAAAATTATTTGTAAAGTGAAAAAAAAAACAGGAAAAAAAGAAATGCATCATTTATATAGCCCTTGGCCTACCCTACAACAATCCTGACTGTATTGCAGTTACAGACAGACACTATAAACATCCAGCTGAAGAATACCACACTGAAGTTAGGCAGTGGACCACTAAATCTAACTGGAATGACCTAACCCACGGCTGTCAGTATTGATTAGGATTGCTTAGGATTGACGGAGGAAATTTGGGACACAATGGATGTCATGGATGGCATGGGTTATGCTTCTACTATGGGGATTCAGGACACCAATGCCGTTCCTGTCCAAAACACCAGCTGTTAGAAAACTCTAGTATCTAGGTAGGTCTGAAGAAGCCCTCCTAGGCACGTAGGTATCTTCTTTCTTTTTTCTTTCCAGTTTTGCTGTCAGTGACATTGTCTTATAAGAAAAACAATTGTTAGAAAAATATTTTATTTTTTATAGCTGCACACTTTACACAGAAGATGTGACATGGATAATTTAACTGTCCGCAGCGGACAGTATAATTGATGGCCTGCTGGTGACCCTCAAAAACATTAGGGGTGAGGGCCTGCTGCTGATCTGACCATCTAAAACATTATGGCTGGGGGCATGCTGGTGAGCTGACCCTCTAAAAGAATTTCACTGGGGGTCTGCGGGTGAGCTGACCCTGTAAAAAATTATTTGAGAGGGCCTGTGGGTGAGCTGACCCTGTAAAAAATTAAATGAGATGGTCTGCGGGTGAGCTGATCCTGTAAAAAATTATATGAGAGGGTCTGCGGGTGAGCTGGCCCTGTAAAAAATTATATGAGAGGGCCTGTGGGTAAGCTGACCCTGTAAAAAATTATATGCGAGGGCAAATATATGTAGTGTCCCACTACGTAAAGGTAGGCACTACTCAAGGGTCAATTGGGTCATGTTGTTCTCCACCTCCTGTGGAAACATAGAAACATAGAAACATAGAATGTGTCGGCAGATAAGAACCATTTGGCCCATCTAGTCTGCCCAATATACTGAATACTATGGATAGCCCCCGGCCCTATCTTATATGAAGGATGGCCTTATGCCTATCCCATGCATGCTTAAACCCCTTCACTGTATTTGCAGCTACCACTTCTGCAGGAAGGCTATTCCATGCATCCACTACTCTCTCAGTAAAGTAATACTTCCTTATATTACTTTTAAACCTTTGCCCCTCTAATTTAAAACTGTGTCCTCTTGTGGTAGTTTTTCTTCTTTTAAATATGCTCTCTTCCTTTACCGAGTTGATTCCCTTTATGTATTTAAAAGTTTCTATCATATCCCCTCTGTCTCTTCTTTCTTCCAAGCTATACATATTAAGGTCCTTTAACCTTTCCTGGTAAGTTTTATCCTGCAATCCATGTACTAGTTTAGTAGCTCTTCTCTGAACTCTCTCTAGAGTATCTATATCCTTCTGGAGATATGGCCTCCAGTACTGCGCACAATACTCCAAGTGAGGTCTCACCAGTGTTCTGTACAGCGGCATAAGCACTTCACTCTTTCTACTGCTTATACCTCTCCCTATACATCCAAGCATTCTGCTGGCATTTTGTGCTGCTCTATTACATTGTCTTCCCACCTTTAAGTCTTCTGAAATAATTACTCCTAAATCCCTTTCCTCAGATACTGAGGTCAGGACTGTGTCAAATATTCTATATTCTGCCCTTGGGTTTTTACGCCCCAGGTGCATTATCTTGCACTTATCCACATTAAATTTCAGTTTCCAGAGTTCTGACCATTCTTCTAGTTTTCCTAAATCCTTTTCCATTTGGCGTTTCCCTCCAGGAACATCAACCCTGTTACATATCTTTGTGTCATCAGCAAAAAGACAAACCTTACCAGCGAGGCCTTTTGCAATATCACTTATGAAGATATTAAACAAAATCGGTCCCAGTACAGATCCCTGTGGAACCCCACTGGTAACATTACCTTGTTTTGAATGTTCTCCATTGACTACAACCCTCTGTTGTCTGTCACTCAGCCACTGCCTAATCCACTCAACAATATGGGAGTCCATGCTCAATGACTGCAGTTTATTGATAAGTCTTCTATGTGGGACAGTGTCAAAAGCCTTACTAAAATCTAGATATGCGAGGTCTACTGCACCTCCACCGTCTATTATTTTATTCACCCAGTCAAAAAAATCTATAAGATTTGTTTGACATGATCTCCCTGAAGTAAACCCATGTTGTTTTTCATCTTGCAATCCATGGGATTTTAGATGTTCCACAATCCTATCCTTTAATAGGGTTTCCATTAATTTGCCTACTATTGATGTCAGACTCACTGGTCTATAGTTGCTCGATTCCTCCCTACTACCTTTCTTGTGAATGGGCACGACATTTGCCAATTTCCAATCTTCCGGGATGACTCCTGTTACTAATGATTGGTTAAATAAATCTGTTAACGGTTTTGCCAGCTCACCACTAAGCTCTTTTAATAATTTTGGGTGTATCTCATCAGGCCCCTGTGACTTATCTGTCTTCACCTTAGACAGCAAACTTAGAACATCTTCCTCTGTAAAGATACATGCATCAAACGATTTAATAGTCATTCTTTCTAGTGGAGGTCCTTCTCCTTTTTCTTTTGTAAAAACTGAACAGAAGTATTCATTAAGGCAGTCGGCTAGCCCTTTATTCTCTTCTACATACCTTCCGTCCTTTGTTTTTAATTTAGTTATTCCTTGTTTTAATTTCCTTTTTTCATTTATATATCTGAAGAATGTCTTATCCCCTTTTTTCATAGACTGAGCTAGTTTTTCTTCTGCCTGCGCTTTAGAAGTTCTTATAACTTGCTTGGCCTCTATCTGCCTAATCTTGTAGATTTCCTTATCTTCATTGCTCTGGGTTTTTTTATAATTACAAAATGCTAGCTTTTTATTTTTAATGATTTGGGCCACTTCTGCTGAGTACCACATTGGTCTCCTCCTTTTTTTGCTTTTACTGACAAGTCTAATGCAATTTTCTGTTGCCTTCAATAATGCACCTTTTAAGTAGTCCCATTTCTCCTGGACTCCATGTAATCCGTTCCAGTCTGATAAGGACTCATTTATGACTAATTTCATTTTTGAAAAGTCTGTTTTTCTAAAATCTAAAACTTTTGTTTTTGTGTGGTGGGACTCTTTCACAGTTCTTATATTAAACCACACTGACTGGTGATCACTAGATCCCAAGGTTTCGCCTACAATGACATCATATACCGAATCCCCGTTTGTGAATACCAAATCCAAAATGGCCTCCCTCCGGTTTGGCTCCTCAACCACTTGTTGTAGAGATAACCCCAGTAGGGAATTTAGAATATCTGTACTCCTGGTAGAACTTGCTATTTTGGTTTTCCAGTTTATATCTGGAAGATTGAAATCTCCCATAATGATAACTTCTCCTTTCATTGTCATTTTAGCTATTTCTTCAACTAGTAGATCATCTAGTTCTTTAACTTGACCAGGTGGTCTATATATCACACCTACACGAGTTACTGCATGGTTAGCAAACTGCAACGTAACCCAAACTGACTCTATGTTGGCCTCACCAACTTGTATTAGGTTAGATTTAATGCTATCTTTCACATACAGTGCCACTCCTCCTCCTTTCTTGCCTTCTCTGTCTCTTCTGTATAAAGAGTACCCTGGTATGGTTATGTCCCAGTCATTTCTTTCATTAAACCATGTCTCCGTAACAGCCACTAAATCTACATTCTCAGATGCCATTATTGACCCAAGTTCATTGATTTTTTTACCTAAACTGCGAGCATTTGTAGGCAGGACTCTGAGCTTATCATTTCTTAACCTCTGTGCTTCTGACCTGTTCTGGCATTGTTTCGGGGGGCAATTGGACTCTTTTATTTTCACTCTTTTGCCCCCCCTTCCTAGTTTAAATACTCTTTCGCAAATTCTTAGAGTTGTTCACTAAGTACATTTGTTCCTTTGAGAGAAAGATGCAAACCATCTTTTTTGTACAGTTCCTTTCTATTCCAAGTAGAGCTATCATGAGAAACAAAGCCAAATCCTTGCTCTTGACACCATTTACCAAGCCATATGTTGAACTCCTTTATGCGCCTCTGTCTATCATTCTGAACATTATGCACAGGCAGAACTTCAGAAAATGAAATGGTGGATGCAAAATCCTGTACGTCATTACCAAGTGTGATAAAAGATTTTTTCACCTCTGACACTTCATTGCAAGCCAGGTCATTTGTCCCTAGATGGACAAGAACATCCACGTCCCCTTCCTGCTTTGCTTGCTTAACAATATTAATAATACGTCTTCTATCTCTTCTAGCAGTAGCCCCAGGGAGACATCTCACAAAACCATTTTCTTTAAGCTCCACACTTCTTATGATTGAATCACCCAGCAACAGCTGCATCCTTTGAGACTTCACTTTATCTTTTTTATTGCATACATTAGACATAGGAGTCGATGGTTTCTCACCCTCTGTGCTTGAGTCCATATCCATGTTGTCCTTACATTCTGAGAGTGCTGCAAAGGAATTATGGAGAACCACCGACTGTGGGACATGTCTTCTATCCACCACTCTAAGACTTCCAGAACCTACATTAACCCATCTGCCATTTCTGGGGGTCCTCTGTGGCAGTGGCATTGCAGCAGTCCTAGCTGGAGTTTAACAGATAATTTAAATATTTCAGCTTTCAAAAATGCAATTTCCTGCTGCAGTAAGGAGAACTGTCTACAGATCTGACAGCATCTGAATCTCCAAAGAGTGGAACATGAAATAAATGCACAACAATTCCTGCACTGAACCAAGTCTGCATTTTAAAGAGGAGAAAAAAATAAAAAAATAAATTTGTAACTTTAAATCAAACAAATCAAACAAATCTTACCTTTTTTTTTTTTTGTATTGTTTCCACCTTCCAGCCTACCTCCTGTAATGTATGCAACATGGTCATGATGTTTGGTATTGCATTGTAATGCATATGTTCATGTTAATTCCTGTGTACCAGGCCTGCTAGGGGTGTAGTTTCTCCTCCTAAGCTGTAGAGGGAGCTAGGGAACCCCCTAGTATATATAGTTAGGCCCAGACAGGAAAGAGTTAGTTCAGTCTTCCCTGCTAGAAGTGCTGAGCAAGTGAAGCTCAGAGGTTAGTCCAGGAGAAGAAGGTTCCTCCTGAAGTTATCCTGCATCTAGCAAAGTACAGAGCAGTGCTAATCGTATCCAGCCAAGTAGAAAGCTGAAAGGCAGAAGTTTATTTACAGCAAGAGGATTTATACCAGAGGAAGGTTTCCCTACCCAAGGATAAAGCCAGCTATTAGGCATTCGGGCCTTGGAGAAAGTCAGACAGGATTCTGCAGAAAGTACAGCCTGATCTGTGAGTTTATTCCCTTTGAGTTATCTTGCTAGGATTCAACCTGCCATTTATGTAAAGCTTACCTGTTACCAAACCTACTTCCTATGGAACTGTTTGAAGCTTGTATATAGTTGAACTGTTCAGTAAAGAGGAATTCTAGTTCACTACAATCGTGTGTACCTTCATTATTCCTCCTAACAAATCGGTGTGCCACCGTTTCCGGCACTGGTGTCACGAATTGTAAGGAATCTTGCCACAGGCACGCTAAACTTTCAACACCCAGGGCACCTCACCAATCACCCGGCCTGGTCCCTATATCTAGAGAGTGCCCCAGAGGATCTACGTGCCAGCCTCTTCATCACTGCTGTACGCCTGCCCAGGGTATACTACAAACTGTGAGTACTAAGAGCAACCCTCGGTCTGTTAACTGACCCCCGTGACCTCACATTCGCTCACCCTGAAGGACTGGCGTACTGCATATTTGAGGGCATTATATGTGACGAATAAGCATGTTGATATGATGGAAAAAGAGAAGGAGGAGGAGAAAAGGAAGATTCAACCATATACCCTTTTTTGTAGTGGAAGGAATGCATGGGAATACAGAATATTCAGTACATTATAAAAGCCACATTTAAAGTGCCATTATGTACATTTGCTTACCTCTGATGGAGTCAAGGGGTCAGGGGCAATCCAGGCCTTGTTCATGTTGATAAGAGTCAACCTGTCAGCATTTTCAGTTGACAGGCGGATACGTTTATCTGTTATAATGCCACCAGCAGCACTAAATACCTGCTCAGACAAAACACTAGTGGCAGGGCAGGCCAGCAACTCCAAGGCGTAGAGTGGCAGTTCGTGACACGTGTCCAGCTTGGACATCCAGAAGTTGTAAGGCACTGAGTGACCACTGAGGACCCTGACACGGTCTGCTACATACTCCACCATCTTACAAAACTTTTCCCTCCTTGTGACACTAAGAGTGCCTGCGGGTAAGCTGACCCTGTAAAAAATTCTATGATAGGGCCTGCGGGTGAGCTGACCCTGTAAAAAATTATATGAGAGGGTCTGCGGGTGAGCTAACCCTGTAAAAAATTAAATGAGAGGGCCTGCGGGTGAGCTGACCCTGTAAAAAATTATATGAGAGGGCCTGCGGGTGAGTTGACCTTGTAAAAAGTTAGATGCAAGGGCATATACATGAGGGCATTATATGTGACGAATAAGCATGTTGATATGATGGAAGAGGAGGAGAAAAGGAAGATTCAACCATATACCCTTTTTTTGTGGTGGAAGGGGTGCATGGGAATACAGAATATTCAGTACATTATAAAAGCCACATTTAAAGTGCAATTATGTTCATGAGCTTTCCTCTGGTGGAGTTGAGAAGTCATGGGCAATCCAGGCCTTGTTCATTTTTATAACAGTCAACCTGTCAGCATTTTCAGTTGACAAGCGGATACGCTCATCTGTTATAATGCCACCAGCAGCACTAAATACCTGCTCAGACAAAACACTAGCGGCAGGGCAGGCCAGCACCTCCAAGGCGTAGAGGGCCAGTTCGTGTCACGTGTCCAGCTTGGAAATCCAGTAGTTGTAAGGCACTGAGGGATCACTGAGGACGCTGACACGGTCTGCTACATACTCCACCATCTTACAAAACTTTTCCCTTTTGTGACACTAGGCCATGCATCAGGGTGAGGGTGCTGGCGGGGTGTCATGAATCTGTCCTAGGCCTTGGAGAGTGTTGCCCTGCCTCTGTTAGAACTGCTGTGTGTTCCCCTTGTCTCCCCTCCTCGGTTGCCCAAGGAAGTATGGGCTCTGCCGCCAGCGTTGTCAGATGGAAATTTTTGGAGCAATTTTTCAACAAGGATCTTCTGGTATTGCACCATTTTGCTCGTCCTCTGCACGTGAGGAATGAGAGATGACAAGTTCTCTTTGTAGCGGGGGTCAAGAAGGGTGAACACCCAGTAATCCGTGTTGTCTAAAATGCGTATAACGCACGGGTCGCAGGAAAGGCAGCCTAACATGAAGTCAGCCATGTGTGCCAGAGTACCAACAGGCAAGACTTCGCTGTCATCATAAGGAGGATGACTGCCCATCTCCTCATCCTCTTTTTCCTCTTCTGTCCAGCCACACTGAACAGATGGAATTAAGCTTCCATGGGTACTAAACTCTGTAGCGGAGGCAACCGTCTCCTGCTCCTCCTCCTCCTCTTCATCGTCAAATTCATGCTGAGAAGACGGATGGAGGGTGGTCTGGCTATCACCCTGTGTAATGTCTTCTTCCCCAATTTCCACCTCTTCCTCATACAAAGCGTCGGCCTTAATTCTGAGCAGCGAGCGATTGAGTAGACACAGAAGTGGGATGGTCACACTAATAATAGCAATATTGCCGCTTCAGTTGACAGGCGGATATGCTTATCTGTTATAATGCCACCAGCAGCACTAAATACCTGCTCAGACAAAACGCTGGTGGCAGGGCAGGCCAGCACCTCCAAGGTGTAGAGCGCCAGTTCGTGCCACGTGTCCAGCTTGGACACCCAGTAGTTGTAAGGCACTGAGGGATCATTGAGGACGCTGACACGGTATGCTATGTACTCCTTCATCATCTTCCAAAATGTTTCCCTCCTTGTGACACTAGGCCGTGAATCAGGGTGAGGGGGCTAGCGGGGTGTCATGAAACGGTCCCAGGCTTTGGAGAGTGTTGCCCTGCCTTTGTTGGAACTGCTGTGTGTTCCTCTTGTCTCCCCTCCTCGGTTGGCAAAGGAACTATGGACTCTGCCACCAGCTTTGTTAGATGGAAATTTTTGGAGCAATTTTTCAACAAGGATCTTCTGGTATTGCACCGTTTTGCTTGTCCTCTCCACCAGACTAATTAGAGATGAGAAGTTCTCTTTGTAGCGGGGGTCGAGAAGAATGAACAACCAGTAATCCGTGTTGTCTAAAATGCGTATAACGCGTGGGTCGCGTAAAAGGCAGCCTTACATGAAGTCAGTCATGTGTGCCAGAGTACCAACAGGCAAGACTTTGCTGTCGTCATCAGGAGGATCACTCTCAATCTCCTCATCCTCTTCCTCTTCTTCTGCCCACCCACGTTGAACAGATGGAATTAAACCTCCATGGGTACTACCCTCTGTAGCGGAGGCAACCATCTCCTGCTCCTCCTTTTCCTCCTCTTCATCGTCCAATTCGCTCTGAGAAGACGAACTGAGGGTGGTCTGGCTATAACTCTGTATAATGTCTTCCCCCATTTTCACTTCTTCCACATGCAAAGAGTCGTCCTTTATTGTGAGCAGCGAGCGTTTGATTAGACACAGAAGTGGGATGGTTATGCTGATAATAGCGTTATCATCGCTCACCATCTGTGTTGATTCCTCAAAGTTTCTTAAAACCTCACAAAGGTCAGAAATCCCTGCCCACTCCTCGCTTCTGATTAGCGGAAGATAACTGGAAATGCGACGAACATGTAGCAGCTGGTATTCCACTACTGCCCTCTGCTGCTCTCAAAGCCTGGCCAACATGTAGAACGTGGAGTTCCAGCACATGCTCACGTCGTACAATAGCTGGTGAGCTGGCAATTTCAAGCACTGCTGCAGCGTTGACAGACCGGTTGAAGCTGTCAATGACTTGCATAAATGTGCACACACGCGGCGCACCTTCACCAGTAGCTCAGGCAAATTGGGGTAGGTTTTAAGGAACCACTGAACCACTAAATTTAAGACGTGGGCTAGGCATGGGATGTGTGTAAGCTTGCCGAGCTCCAAAGCCGCCACCAAGTTACGGCTATTATCACACACAACCATGCCTGGTTGTAGGTTGAGTGGTGAGAGACACAGCTCAGTCTGGTCTCTTATCCCCTGCTAAAGCCCTGCAGCGGTGTGCTGTTTGTCCCCTAAGAATATCGGCTTCAGTACGGCCTGCTGACGCTTCCCCACTGCAGTGCTACACTCTTCCAGCTCCCGGCTGATGGCTGACTGATGCTGCACACGGATAATTCAGAGGTGGTAGTGGAGGAGGCGGAGGAGAATTGGGGGTTGGAGACACTAACGTAGGTGCTGGAGGAAACCCTGATAAAAATAAGGGCCCGCAATCCTTGGCATCGGTAGAACCTGTGCCATCCCAGGGTGCGACTCGCTCCCAGCCTCCCTCCACAATGTTCACCTAGTGTGCCGTCAGGGAAATGTAGCATCCCTGGCCAAATGCACTTGTCCATGTGTCCGTGGTTAAGTGGACTTTCCCAGTAACTACGTTGGTCATAGCACGTGTAACGTTTCGGGACACATGTTGTTGTAAGGCGGGCACTGCTGAGGACAGAGTACCGTGGGACGGCCGCTGACATCAGACTGCGGAAGGCCTTAGTGTCCACAAGCCTAAATGGCAACATTTCCAGTGCCAGTAATTTCGAAAGGTGCGCATTTAGTGCCATGGCTTGTGGGAGGGTGGCTGGGTATTTGCGCTTGAGTTCAAATGCCTGGGGTAATGACATTTGGGTGCTGCGCTGGGACAGGGAAGTGGATGTGGTTGCTGATGGTGCTTGCGAAGGTCCAGGTGCAGGGAAGGAGGCACATACCATAGGGGAAGAGGAGGCAGTGGTGTGACCCGCAATCACAGATTGTGGACCCAGGCGTTCGTCCCACTTCTTAAGGTGCTTGGATGCCATGTGACTGGTGGTGGTGAGGTTGCTAGTGTTCATGCCCCGGCTCATTTTGGTGTGGCACAGGTTCCAAACTACTATACTTTTGTCGTCCGCACTTTCCTCAAAAAAGCGCCATACTGCGGAATACCTACCCCTTGGCAAGGGAGATTTACGCAAGGGGGTGCTCTGTGGAACAATTGCCTGTGGCCTGTTTGGTGTGGCCCACCTTCTCTCTTTTGCCACCCCACAGCCTCTTATAGCCTGTTGCGGTGTTGCAGATCGCTCCCCCTCTGTACTGTTGTCTTCGCTCGGCTTTCCACCTTCCCAGGTTGGATTAGTGACCTCATCGTCCACCAAATCCTCTTCCACTTCCTCACTCTGATCATCATCCTGATTTTTTGACCCAACTACAACCTCAGTGATTGACAACTCTGTATTATCCTCTTCATCAACCTCTTGAGACAGTAATTGCGGTTGACTCAATAGCAACTGTGTCTCATCATCATCCACCTCATTACACACTAATTGAAGTTACCCAACGTCATCTTCTTTTGACTCTTGATGCTGTAGAGGTTAGGAATCAGGGCACAAGATCTCATGTCCCTCTTCAAGCGTGCTTGGCAAGAGGGCCAAATCAAGCAATGGTGAGGAAAAGAGCTTCTCAGAATATCTGAGTGTGGGATCAATTGTTTGGCCAGACTCTCCATGGTGGGAGGAAGGAGGATCATGGTGAGGATTCTGTTAACCAGACTCTCGGCTACTGAGACTGGACTTGGTGGAAGACAGGTTGGTGCAATCCAACCGACCACCTGGTCGCACTGGTCTGACTTCAAGAGTTTGGTCCTGCGACGCCCTGCAAACTGGGACATAAAGCTAGGTATCGTGGATGATTGTTTTTCTTGTGCTCTGGCAGCAGGCACAGTTTCAACACGCCCAGGGCCACAGCCTCTGTGAGAACCATCAGCATCACGGCCACTTCCCTGTCCCTTAATGGTCGACTTCTTCATATTAAATGTTATATGCACGCTTGACACAAGAGATGTGGCACGGTTGTCACAGTTCACAGCAAGCACAGTATATGGAAAAAATACATAAAAGTTTGGAAAAAGGAAAAGAGATTTAACTTATATTTTTTCTATCTCTTGCCCTGACACACACAAGGTATTGCACAGATGTCAGAAGTCACTGCATACACTTTTCTATAGGAAAGGTACGTAAAAGTATGGAAAAAATATTCTAGATTTCACTTATATTTTTTTCTATCTCTGGCCCTGACACACACAAGGTATTGCACAGATGTCAGAAGTCACTGCAGATACCCTTCTATAGGAAAAGTATGTAAAAGTATGGAAAAAATATACTAGATTTCACCTATATTTTTTCTATCTCTGGCCCTGATACACACAAGGTATTGCACAGATGTCAGAAGTCACTGCAGACACCCTTCTATAGAAAAGGTATGTAAAACTGTGGAAAAAATATACTAGGCTTCACTTATATTTTTTCAATTTCTTGCCCTGACACACAGAAGGTATTGCACAGATGTCACAAGTCACTGCAGACACCCTTCTATAGGTAAAGTATGTAAAAGTGTGAAAAAAGGAAAATAGATTTCATTTATATTTTTTCTATCTCTGGCCCTGACACACACAAGGTATTGCACAGATGTCAGAAGTCACTACAGACACCCTTAAATAGGAAAAGTATGGAAAAAATATACTAGATTTCACTTATATTTTTTCTATCTCTGGCCCCGACACACAGAAGGTATTGCACAGATGTCACAAGTCACTGAAGACACCCTTCTATAGTAAAAGTACATAAAAGTATTGAAAAAATATACTAGATTTCACTTATATTTTTTCTATCTCTGGCCCTGACACACACAAGGTATTGCACAGATGTCAGAAGTCACTGCAGACACCCTTCTATAGAAAAAGTATGGAAAAGTATGGAAAAAATATACTAGGTTTCACTTATATTTTTTCAATTTCTGGCCCTGACACTCACAAGGTATTGCACAGATGTCACAAGTTACTGCAGACACCCTTCTATAGGTAAAGTATGTAAAAGTATGAAAAAATATACTAGATTTCACTTATTTTTTCTATCTCTGGCCCTGACACACACAAGGTATTGCACAGATGTCAGAACTCATTGCATACACCTTTCTATAGGAAAAGTACGTAAAAGCATAGAAAAAATATACTAGATTTCCCTTATATTTTTTCTATCTCTGGCCCTGACACACACAAGGTATTGCACAGATGTCAGAAGTCACTGCATACACCTTTCTATAGGAAAAGTACGTAAAAGTATAGAAAAATATTCTACATTTCACTTGTATTTTTTTCTATCTATGGCCCTGACACACACAAGGTATTGCACAGATGTCAGAAGTCACTGCAGACACCCTTTTATAGGAAAACTATGTAAAAGTATGGAAAAAATATACTAGATTTCATTTATATTTTTTCTATCTCTGGCCCTGACACACACAAGGTATTGCACAGATGTCAGAAGTCACTACAGACACCCTTCTATAGGAAAAGTATGGAAAAAATATACTACATTTCACCTATATTTTTTCTATCTCTGGCCCCGACACACAGAAGGTATTGCACAGATGTCACAAGTCACTGAAGACACCCTTCTATAGTAAAAGTACGTAAAAGTATGGAAAAAAATATACTAGATTTCACTTATATTTTTTCTATCTCTGGCCCTGACACACACAAGGTATTGCACAGATGTCAGAAGTCACTGCAGACACCCTTCTATAGGAAAAGTACGTAACAGTATGGAAAAAAATATACTAGTTTTCTCTTATATTTTTTCTATCTCTGGCCCTGACACACACAAGGTATTGCACAGATGTCAGAAGTCACTGCAGACACCCTTCTATAGGAAAAGTACGTGAAAGTATGGAAAAAATATACTAGATTTTACAAATATTTTTTCTGTCTCTGGCCCTGACACACACAAGGTATTGCACAGATGTCAGAAGTCACTGCAGACACCCTTCTATAGTAAAAGTACGTAAAAGTATGTAAAATTATTCTAGATTTTACTTATATTTTTTCTATCTCTGGCCCTGACACACACAAGGTATTGCACAGATGTCAGAAGTCACTGAATACACCTTTCTTTAGGAAAAGTCTCAGGCTTGTAAAGACTATGGAGGTCATTATATAACTTCAGCGCATCCAGCGACAATCGAAATGTAAGCCAGCTTATTTGCTGGCTTACATTTAGATCATTTTCTATGCCTAAAACAGGGATAGAAAATGAAGAATGAGATGGGCCTCTTAGCCCATCCTCTTCCCCACCCATACCACACCTACTTTTTTAGACCTGCTGTGAGTGAGGAAAAGTCGCAGATTGAAAAGCAAATAACCTATGTGTCTATAATTACCAGGCAGAATTAAGATATGGCTGACCAGAACTGTGTCAAAATGTGGAAGGGTGTATTAGCAATGTCCCTTTCAATGCAGTAAACTCTCGATCAGCCTTAAGCAGCAAACACCTTATCGACTGACTCCAGTGTTTAGCTATGTATATTCTGGACTTTCCAGTTCTTTATTACTCTTTCTAGACTGCTGTAAATCAGAGATGGCGTTCTTGATGCAAATATCTAATAGATATTATCCATGCAGAGACTTAACCATACAAAACTATATGGGTAATACAATAAATCACAATATTAGAAAATATTTAAAAAACACGAAAAATTTAGCAACTATCCTATTCTGGGGTACTGCATATGTCCTCTAAGCTAAAGGTTTTAGTATGGATTCTGCCGGCCATTGTTCAGTGGGTGCGATAGAAAACCGTTAAAGGGGTTGGCTCATCTCAGATATTGATGTCATATCACTAGATATGCTATCAATGTCAGCTAAGTGTTGATCCCTCCTCTGGGACCCACTCCTTTGTACAGAATGGGGATCCCGAAGTGAACATGGAAAAGCGATGCATGCATGGCCACCCTCTGTTCACTAATAAAGGAGTTCCAAAAATAGATGAAAACCAGCTTGGATATTTCTGGCAGTCCCATAACAGTGAATGAAACATTGGCCATGCTTGTGTGATCTCCACTTTGATGACAGCTTTGGGGCTTCTGAAAATAGATGAGCATGCTCCTTCAGCTAATTTTATAAGTTCCATAGCCATGAATGGTGAGCATGGTGTGCTTTCTTTCACTTCTTGGGCCTCATTTTGGGATTAGGAGTATGTCTAACAGGTGAGACACGCACCTATCGGACATTGATGGCTTATCTTAGCAATATGCCATCAATCTATTAGGTGAGCCAACCACTTTCTCCAGAGCTTCCTGGGCTTGGCCAATTATAAGAATTTAGTGCTGGGTTTTCTAAACTGGCAGGCATTTAAATCTCTGAAGAAATGCTTCTGAAGTAGACCTTTCCGAGTTAGGGGTGGTAGCTGTCCTACTTCAAGGTTCATTAAGTCTCACTAATGAGCCTATGCCTTCTTCCATAAATTTTCCCTTGCAGTAGCCAATTAGGATATTACCAATTGTGAATTGCTGTCAATTAAAAGGATGTTAGAATAATTCCTTTACAAGACAGTTTATTGTGTCACTATAATCATGGACCATAATAATCTTATTCATTTAAAACTCATTAAAAGTTTGAATCTCAATCTGAGTGGGCCCCTGTTTTTTGCCAGATTTTGGTCTTAGAACATCAAGGAACATGTACTGTCCAAATACAATAGCTTAGTCCTGCACTGCTGAGCAATTTTGTTTCCTAACAAATACTTCCACCTGGTATTGTCATTTCCTCTGTCTTCTTAGACCTAGCAGCAGAGGTCAAGGGTGCACAATCTTCAATCCCTAAAGTTCTTTCTTATGAGAAGATGCCACCACAAATAAGACTGAGGTTTCTGGAAGATGTGGATGGTGATCGTAGCTACAGATGTCCCATTTATATGAAGGAAGTTTGGGTTAATATACTAGGCCATGGGTTGTGTGCTCCATCCAAATGGCCTGATTCTCGGTCTACTGGCAGACTCCTGCCCCTTCCAGTGCAGATTCATTCCTGGACAAATTTGTCCATAGATCTCATAACAGATCTCCCAGCCTCCAAGATCAAGACAGTCATTTAGTTGTTTGACTCTGTCCAGGTTCTTTTGTGTCCAGGCTTTTTAGGGATTTAGGCACCAAGCTTAAGGTAGACTTGGGGTTCTTATTAGTGTTGGGTGAGCATGCTTGGTCAAACACCATAGCTATGCTCGGCCAAATATTGCGTGTGTATTTAAATCTAATTTAGCCTCTATTTCTGAAAAGTTTCTGGCAGGATTTGAACTCACAACCTTCTACATTACAGCAAAGAATGTTAACCGCTACACCATACAGCTGCATGGCCAGTTACTTAAAAAAAAAAGAGATATTTCTGATGTATAGGAATACTTACTAGTAGTAAGTATTCCTATACAGCAGAAGTCTCATATATATATATATTTTTTTTTTTAAGAAACTCTCCAAGCAGCTCTATAGTATAGTGGCTAACATTCTGGGCTGTAATGTAGAAGGTTGTGAGCTCGAATCCCGTCAAACTTTTAAGAAATAGAGGCTAAATTAAATTTATATATTTAATATTTTTGTAAAAGATTTATAATTGCAAAAAAAAATTCTATCTAATGTAGCCTCTATTTCTGAAATGTTTCTGGCGGGATTCAAACTCACAACCTTCTACATTACAGCCAATAATGTTAACCAGTACACTATAGAGCTGCATGGCCAGTTACTTATGAAACCTTCCCCTCTTCAGAGCAGGTGGTGCCTGGTTTGATGCTCGGGTTCTCCCATTGAATTCTATTGTGCTCGGGTGCTCTGTAATGCACCCAAGCATTGGGAAGTGTTCTACTCGAGCACCAGAGGACAGATACACTTTGGTGCTCGACCAACGCTAGTTCTTAACTGCTTACTACCCAGAGACTATTTGCAAACTTAATGTCTTAGCCAGATGATAGAGAAGATCCCCGTATGTTATGTCTCTGACTGTGAGACAGACTGGGTGTTGTTCTTTCCTCTAGCAGAGTTTTCACTAAATAACTGGGTCTGTAAATCCACCAAGACCTCTCCTTTTACTGTAATTATTTAAATTCTTGTCTTGGTTCTTTTTATTCCATTGATTCCAACACTCCTGAACAGTCCTATATTGACCAATGGAATCAAGTTTGGCCTGGGGTTTAGCAGAATACACTGCGTGCAGAATTATTAGGCAAATGAGTATTTTGACCACATCATCCTCTTTATGCATGTTGTCTTACTCCAAGCTGTATAGGCTCGAAAGCCTACTACCAATTAAGCATATTAGGTGATGTGCATCTCTGTAATGAGAAGGGGTGTGGTTTAATGACATCAACACCCTATATTAGGTGTGCATAATTATTAGGCAACTTCCTTTCCTTTGGCAAAATGGGTCAAAAGAAGGACTTGACAGGCTCAGAAAAGTCAAAAATAGTGAGATATCTTGCAGAGGGATGCAGCACTCTTAAAATTGCAAAGCTTCTGAAGCGTGATCATTGAACAATCAAGCGTTTCATTCAAAATAGTCAACAGGGTCGCAAGAAGCGTGTGGAAAAACCAAGGCGCAAAATAACTGCCCATGAACTGAGAAAAGTCAAGCGTGCAGCTGCCAAGATGCCACTTGCCACCAGTTTGGCCATATTTCAGAGCTGCAACATCACTGGAGTGCCCAAAAGCACAAGGTGTGCAATACTCAGAGACATGGCCAAGGTAAGAAAGGCTGAAAGACGACCACCACTGAACAAGACACACAAGCTGAAACGTCAAGACTGGGCCAAGAAATATCTCAAGACTGATTTTTCTAAGGTTTTATGGACTGATGAAATGAGAGTGAGTCTTGATGGGCCAGATGGATGGGCCCGTGGCTGGATTGGTAAAGGGCAGAGAGCTCCAGTCCGACTCAGACGCCAGCAAGGTGGAGGTGGAGTACTGGTTTGGGCTGGTATCATCAAAGATGAGCTTGTGGGGCCTTTTCGGGTTGAGGATGGAGTCAAGCTCAACTCCCAGTCCTACTGCCAGTTTCTGGAAGACACCTTCTTCAAGCAGTGGTACAGGAAGAAGTCTGCATCCTTCAAGAAAAACATGATTTTCATGCAGGACAATGCTCCATCACACGCGTCCAAGTACTCCACAGCGTGGCTGGCAAGAAAGGGTATAAAAGAAGAAAATCTAATGACATGGCTCCTTGTTCACCTGATCTGAACCCCATTGAGAACCTGTGGTCCATCATCAAATGTGAGATTTACAAGGAGGGAAAACAGTACACCTCTCTGAACAGTGTCTGGGAGGCTGTGGTTGCTGCTGCACGCAATGTTGATGGTGAACAGATCAAAACACTGCCAGAATCCATGGATGGCAGGCTTTTGAGTGTCCTTGCAAAGAAAGGTGGCTATATTGGTTACTGATTTGTTTTTGTTTTGTTTTTGAATGTCAAAAATGTATATTTGTGAATGTTGAGATGTTATATTGGTTTCACTGGTAAAAATAAATAATTGAAATGGGTATATATTTGTTTTTTGTTAAGTTGCCTAATAATTATGCACAGTAATAGTCACCTGCACACACAGATATCCCCCTAAAATAGCTAAAACTAAAAACAAACTAAAAACTACTTCCAAAAATATTCAGCTTTGATATTAATGAGTTTTTTTGGTTCATTGAGAACATGGTTGTTGTTCAATAATAAAATTAATCCTCAAAAATACAACTTGCCTAATAATTCTGCACTCCCTGTATTGACAGCTCAATCAGCAGGCAGAAGAGGGGCACACATAAGTGCTCTTCTGGTTCAGTATTCACACTTGGCGAGAAAATGTGTCTGTCTATGAGAAACCTCAAATGTAACACTGCCAAACTTGGACCAAAATTCATTGGTGCAAACTCCATACGAAATCATTTAGGTCATTAACCTATCCGACTACCATCTTAAAACCCTAACCATCTTTCTGAATTTCAAACATTCATAAGTCCCTGTTAAAGCAATAAAAACCTCCCGTCCATCTTGCTTGGTCTCGGCCACCACCTTTTTTAGTCAGTGGTAAGAGGTTTCATTATCACAAATTTCAAGAATCTATTATGGTGTATCTTACATTCTGCCAAGCAGGAAATACCATAGTACTGAAAGTCTGCTATCTTTGCTTCTCGAGTAGCTTATTGAATAAAACAACTTCTGTCTGTTGCACCAAAGCTGAATGATACAGGTTACTATTGGATGCCTTTTAGAGGTTTGGTAAAACAGTGGTTAAACAGTCAATGGCTAGAAATAAATTTGGTCTATTGTCTTTCCTTTAAAGGCCACATGTTTCCTAAGTGTTCATTGGAGAACAAATACAGTCTGTCCAAATAATATTTGTGCTACATCCCTTTCCATCTAAAATCTACGAGACTCCTTGCCCTGGCAATGCTATAAGGACTTACCATTATCAATTGCATCTTTATTCAAATTTGCTATATAGTATCCTGAGTAGTGTTGATCGAGCACCAAATTGCTTGGGTGGTCTGGCCGAACACATCGGCATGCTCGGTGCTCTACCGAGCACCCGAGTATAATGGAAGTCAATGGGGAACCCGAGCATTAAACGAGGCACCCCCTGCTCTGAAGAGGGGAGGGTGCCTGGTTCATAGGAAAAGGTCAGAAATTGATGGAAACACCACCGAAATGGTTCGGGAACAGAATAGGGAGGATGTCTGGATGCATCTTGGACTCCCAGGTCGCTGCTGGAAACGATGTTGTCCGAGTAGTACGCCACTTTTACAGACTGAAAATAATACGCACAAAACCAAAGATAAACTCAATTTTAGAGGAAGAATTGTTAGGAAACATACTTTCCTGTATATTTACTTGTATATAAAGTGCAATATCCCCCAAAAATTACAAGCAAGAGGCACTCCGATACAACCTGTATATCACATAAAGGAGGGCCTTATTCACATTGTGGTACAATTGTTCATTTAGTGGGACTCCTACACTCATAAAGCCTATTCACTAAGTGAAAGGGCTGTCCCTTAGAAGGAACCGGCACAACAATACACCCTTTGTTACACATAAAGGAGGGCAGCATGCACACCCTTGAAAAATTATGATTGATTGCCTGCTGGTGACCCTCTAAAACATTTGGAGCAAGGCCCTGCTGATCTGAACATCTAAAACATTAGGGGTGAGGGCCTGCTGCTGAACTGGCCCTCTAAAACCTTATGGGTGAGGGTCTGCTGCTGAGCTGACCATCAAAACAATTATGGTTGAGGGCCTGCTGCTGAGCTGACCCTGTAAAACATATGCGTGGGCCTGCAGGTGAGCTGGCCCTGTAAAAGATTGTAGGTGAGGGCCTGCTGGTGAGCTGTCCCTTCAAAAGATTGTAGGCGAGGGCCTGCAGGTGAGCTGACCCTGTAAAAGATTGAAGGTGAAGGCCTTCTGGTGAGCTGACCCTCTAAAACAATATATGCGAGGGCCTGCTGGTGAGCTGACCCTGTAAAACATTATATGCGAGGACCTGCTGATGAGCTGACCCTGTAAAAGATTTTAGGTGCAGGCCTGCTAGTGAGATGACCCTTTAAAAGATTGTAGGTGAGGGCCTGCTGGTGAGATGACCCTCAAAAAGGTTGTAGGTGAGGGCCTGCAGGTGAGCTGACCCTCTAAAACATTATATGCGAGGGCCTTCAGGTGAGCTGACCCTGTAAAATATTGTAGGTGAAGGCCTGGTGGTGAGCTGACCCTATAAAAAATTATTTGAGAGGGCCTGCTGGTGAGCTGACCCTCTAAAAGAATTTAGGTGTGGGCCTGCTGGTGAGCTGACCCAGTAAAACATTATATGCGAAGGGCAAATATGCGAGGGCATTTTATATGACAACTAAGCATGTTGATACGATGGAAGAGGAGGATGAGGATGAGAAAAGGAAGATTCAACCATATACCCTTGTTTGTGGTGGAAGGGGTGCATGGGAATACACTGCGTGCAGAATTATTAGGCAAATGAGTATTTTGACCACATCATCCTCTTTATGCATGTTGTCTTACTCCAAGCTGTATAGGCTCGAAAGCCTACTACCAATAAGGCATATTAGGTGATGTGCATCTCTGTAATGAGAAGGGGTGTGGTCTAATGACATCAACACCCTATATTAGGTGTGCATAATTATTAGGCAACTTCCTTTCCTTTGGCAAAATGGGTCAAAAGAAGGACTTGACAGGCTCCGAAAAGTCAAAAATAGTGAGATATCTTGCAGAGGGATGCAGCACTTTTAAAATTGCAAAGCTTCTGAAGCGTGATCATCGAACAATCAAGCGTTTCATTCAAAATAGTCAACAGGGTCGCAAGAAGCGTGTGGAAAAACCAAGGCGCAAAATAACTGCCCATGAACTGAGAAAAGTCAAGCGTGCAGCTGCCAAGATGCCACTTGCCACCAGTTTGGCCATATTTCAGAGCTGCAACATCACTGGAGTGCCCAAAAGCACAAGGTGTGCAATACTCAGAGACATGGCCAAGGTAAGAAAGGCTGAAAGACGACCACCACTGAACAAGACACACAAGCTGAAACGTCAAGACTGGGCCAAGAAATATCTCAAGACTGATTTTTCTAAGGTTTTATGGACTGATGAAATGAGAGTGAGTCTTGATGGGCCAGATGGATGGGCCCGTGGCTGGATTGGTAAAGGGCAGAGAGCTCCAGTCCGACTCAGACGCCAGCAAGGTGGAGATGGAGTACTGGTTTGGGCTGGTATCATCAAAGATGAGCTTGTGGGGCCATTTCGGGTTGAGGATGGAGTCAAGCTCAACTCCCAGTCCTACTGCCAGTTTCTGGAAGACACCTTCTTCAAGCAGTGGTACAGGAAGAAGTCTGCATCCTTCAAGAAAAACATGATTTTCATGCAGGACAATGCTCCATTACACGCGTCCAAGTACTCCACAGCGTGGCTGACAAGAAAGGGTATAAAAGAAGAAAATCTAATGACATGGCCTCCTTGTTCACCTGATCTGAACCCCATTGAGAACCTGTGGTCCATCATCAAATGTGAGATTTACAAGGAGGGAAAACAGTACACCTCTCTGAACAGTGTCTGGGAGGCTGTGGTTGCTGCTGCACGCAATGTTGATGGTGAACAGATCAAAACACTGACAGAATCCATGGATGGCAGGCTTTTGAGTGTCCTTGCAAAGAAAGGTGGCTATATTGGTCACTGATTTGTCTTTGTTTTGTTTTTGAATGTCAGAAATGTATATTTGTGAATGTTGAGATGTTATATTGGTTTCACTGGTAAAAATAAATAATTGAAATGGGTATATATTTGTTTTTTGTTAAGTTGCCTAATAATTATGCACAGTAATAGTCACCTGCACACACAGATATCCCCCTAAAATAGCTAAAACTAAAAACAAACTAAAAGCTACTTCCAAAAATATTCAGCTTTGATATTAATGAGTTTTTTGGGTTCATTGAGAACATGGTTGTTGTTCAATAATAAAATTAATCCTCAAAAATACAACTTGCCTAATAATTCTGCACTCCCTGTACAGTCTATTCAGTACATTATAAACAACACATTTAAAGTGCCTTTATGTTCATTAGCTTTCCTCTGGTGGAGTTGACAAGTCATGGTCAATCCAGGCCTTGTTCATTTTTATAAGAGTCAACCTGGATTTTCAGTTGAAAGGCGGATACGCTTATCTGTTACAATTCCACCAGCAGCACTAAATACCCTCTTAGACAAAATGCTGGCGGCAGGGCAGACAAACACCTCCAATGCGTAGAGCGCCAGTTCGCGCCACGTATCCAGCTTGGACACCCAGTAGTTAGAAGGCACTAAGGAATCATTGAGGACACTGACCCTGTCTGCTATGTACTCCTTCACCATCTTCCAAAATTTTTCCCTCCTTATGACACTAGGCCGTGCATCAGGGTGAGACTGCTGGCGGAGTGTCATGAAACTGTTCCAGGCTTTGGAGAGTGTTGCCCTGCCTTTGTTGGAACTGCTGTGTGTTCCCCTTGTCTCCCCTCATCGGTTGGCCAAGAAACTACAGACTCTGCCGCCAGCGTTGTCAGATGGAATTTTTTGGAGCAATTTTTCAACAAGGATCTTCTGGTATTGCACCATTTTGCTCATCCTCTCCACCAGAGGTGTCCATTGACAGACCAGCTGAAGCTGTCGATGACTTGCGGTAATGTGCACACACGCGGTGCTCCTTCACCAGTAGTTCAGGCAAATTGGGGTAGGTTTTGAGAAACCGCTGAACCACTAAGTTTAAGATGTGCACTAGGCATGGGATGTGTCTGAGCTTGCCGAGCTCCAAAGCCGCCACCAAGTTACGGCCATTATCAGACACAACCATGCCTGGTTCTAGGTTGAGTGGCGAGAGCCACAGCTCAGTCTGGTCTCTTATCCCCTGCAACAGCTCTGTGGGGTGTGCTGTTTGTCTCCTAATCATATCAGCTTCAGCACGGCCTGTTGCGGTTTCCCCACTGCAGTGCTACACTGCTTCCAGCTGCACGCGGATAATTCAGAGGTGGAAGTGGAGGAGGAGGCGGAGGAAGAGAAGTGGGAGTTAGAGCCATTAACATAGATGCTGGCGGAAACCCTGATCGACGTAGGGCCCGCAATCCTTGGCGTCGGTGGCACCTCTGCCATCCCAGGGTACGACTCACTCCCGGCCTCCACAATATTCACCCAGTGTGCCGTCAGGGAAATAAAGCGTCCCTGGCCAAAAGCACTTGTCCACGTGTCCGTGGTTAAGTGGACCTTCCCAGTAACTGCTTTGGTCAGGGAACGTGTGATGTTACGGGACACATGTTGGTGTAAGGCTGGCACGGCACACCTTGAAAAATAGTGGCGGCTAGGTACTGCGTGACGGCCGCTGACATCAGGCTGCGGAAGGCCTTAGTGTCCACAAGACTAAATGGCAATATTTCCAGGGCCAGTAATTTGGAAAGCTGCGCATTTAGTGCTATGGCCTGTGGGTGGGTGGCTGGGTATTTGCGCTTGCATTCAAATGCCTGGGGTAAGGACATTTGTGCGCTGGGACACGGAAGTGGATGTGGTTGCTGATGGTGCTTACAAAGGTCCAGGTGCAGGGTGGGAGGCACCTGCACATGTGCCTTCGACAGGGGATTGGCCAACAGTGCGTAACACAGGGGAATAGGAGGCAGTGGTGTGACCCGCAGACACAGATTGTGGAGTCAGGCGTTCGGCCCACCTATTATGGTGCTTTGATGGCATGTGGCGGATCATGCTGGTGGTGGTGAGGTTGCTAGTGTTCACGCCCTGCTCATTTTTGTATGGCACAGGTTGCAAATTGCAATTCTTTTGTCGTCCGCACTTTCCTTAAAAAAGCGCCAGACTGTGGAACACCTACCACTTGGCAAGGGAGATTTCCGCAAGGGGGTGTCTGGTGAACAGTTGCGGGCCTGTTTGGTGTGGCCCGCCTTCTCCCTTTTGCCACTCCACTGCCTCTTACAGCCTGTTGCCGTTAAGCCGATTGCTCCCCCTCTGTACTGCTGTCTTCACTCGGCTTTCCACCTTCTCAGGTTTGTCAGTGACTTCATCGTCCACCACCAACTCTTCCACTTCCTCACTCTTCTCATCCTCCAGACTTGTTGACCTAACCACTACCTCAGTGATTGACAACTGTGTCTCATCCTCTTCATCAAACTCTTGAGACAGTAATTGGTGTTGAGTTATTGGCAACTGTGTCTCATCATCATCCACCTCATTAAACAGTAATTGCCGTTCTCCACCATCATCTTCTTGTGATTGTGGATGCTCAAGAATAGAGATGGCCTTGCGGTTCGCCCGGTGGTCGTTTTGCGGTGAACTTTGCTCATTCGCAATTCTTCGAACATGCGAACATATGGCGATATTCGCACACTCCATATTTTTTTGCATAGCTCCGAACTTTGACCCATGACACATCCATCAGGAGGGACAGGACAGCCAATTGAGATGTTTTAGCAAATGGACACACCCCCAACCCTATAACAGAACCCGATCTGGCAGCCATTTTACATTATGTGTTTTGCCAGTGTAGGGAGAGGGGAATTTTGGAGCTGGGACAGTTAGGGACACCAAACGCTAGCTAATAGGGCCACAAAAGTCCTTTTAAGGACTGTTATAGGTGTGCTATCAATAGGTGTGATATAGAGGGGTGTGCTTATAATATGCTTTGTAGCATAGAAATTATATTATAGTATATTTGTATTGTGAATATAAATAAAAATATAGATGACCAAATTGGACTAGACCACCTGAGTCGTACAGCAAATAGAGATAAGTGATCGAATGAAAACTAAACTTTTAATAATCAATTTTTTGAAAAATTTGGCCCCAAGATAATTGGATAATGTACATGATAATACAACAATATAGAAGCACGGTAGGTCACCCCACAGTTGATTGTGGCACTGGGTGGCCAGAACACACTTTAATAGCAAAAGGTGCTCGGTGGGACCAAAATTGTGTAACCAAGTGGTCCTACCGCTCCGAAGAAATGCTCCTTGGTGCAACGTTTGCCTCACTGATATTGGATGATGTCCGTACACAGAGGCTGGAAACAGCTGCTAAACACAGGGTTAGGGATACTAGGCTAGCTCGCCCTAATGATGCCCTAAGGGACCTACACTGGCCTAGGTGACCCGATCACGGACCCCCATGACCAGGCACAATCAGGAACCTACCTCTGGAATTAATGCGCCCTAGTGAGCCCTCTTCTACCTAGTCCCTACACGCATGTTTCGCTAAAAGATGAGTGTAAAGCTCATTAGGGGAAACACAAGGGAGCTTGGACTATCTAGCTGAACGGGTCACACAGACAATGATGCTGGCCATGTCCCCTGGGCAGGAAAGTAATATGTCCACGAACCTGGTGTGGCTTCCAATGGACTTACTGGCAGTATAGAAGGGAGAGGACCACTGATAATCGACTCCCCTCCCCCTACCAAAGAAACTAGCGCATGGACTGATGTAGTCTAAGGCAGCAGTGGAGACCACCACCTTTTAAAACGCCAGCCTCAGAATGAGGCTTGGCTGGAGACACTCCTACTTCTCATGACGGTGCGGGTCACGCCCGCGCATGCGCAGGAAGGGTATGCCGCATCGCTAGTAGGAGAAATCGCCGGGCGGACACTAGTGAGCATGGTGACATCACTGCGTCCAGTCTCGTCCATTCTCGCGAGATATGAAGACAGTTGCCGGGCGATCGGGACGCTATCCCTGGGTCCTGTCAAGATGCGCAGCCACTGATGTGCAGTTACGCTAATTCATTTTAATAGGCATTAATGGCATAAAAGATAAATTAAGGTAGATTGAATATGCTGGCCAAGCAGAAACACTTGTCTGGAGGGCGAGGTTATAAATCACACCCTGGGTTCTACAATTAATGAAGTCCCTGATGGGGAATGTTCTTTGCAGGTTAGAGCTATAAAAAGTTTTGCCTGTTTGGACAATGTTATAGGCTACGCAACCACTGCATCTAAAACAGCCAGTGGGTCTCCGGTCAAGCCAGGTGCCCTGTTGGGGAGCAGGGGTAAAGTGTCTGTGTACGAGGAGGTCCTTAAGATTGCTCCCTCTTCTGAAAGTTAGCCGGATTTTTTGGTCATTCACAGTTTTTTCTTTGGGTACCAAAAGATTTAAGCGTGCTGTATCAGTCGCCCTATGATAGGCTTGCTTGAGTATATCATCCGGGTACCCCCTGTTAAGGAACCTTGGACTGAGATCCTTTGCTTTCTTCCTAAACTCCGGCCCCTCTGAGCAGTTGTGCCTAAGGCTACTTTCACACTGGCGTTTCTGGGTCCGCTTGTGAGATCCGTTTCAGGGCTCTCACAAGCCGCCCAAAACTGATCAGTTCAACCCCAATGCATTCTGAATGGATAAGGATCCGTTCAGAATGCATCAGTTTTCCTACGTTCAGCCTCCATTCCGCTCTGGAGGCGAACACCAAAACGCTGCTTGCAGCGTTTTGATGTCCGTCTGACGATGAGGAGCCAAAATGATCTGTCCTGACTTACAATGTAAGTCAATGGGTACGGATCTGTTTTCACTGACACAATATGGTGCAATTGAAAACGGATCCGCCTTCCATTGACTTTCAATGTAAGTCAAAACGGATCCGTTTGCATTATCATAAAAAAATAAAATTAAAATAAAAATTAAAAAAATATTTATTTTTTTGTTCATGGAAATGCAAACGGATCCGTTCTGAATGTATACAAGCATTTTCATTATAGGTGCAGATCCGTCTGTGCAGATACCAGACGAATCCGCACCTAACGCAGGTGGGAAAGTAGCCTAAGGTGCAAATACTGGCCACATGGATTACCTCTCTTAAGTGGGGTAGGGTGGCTACTGCTACAATGTAGGACCGAGTTAGTGGAAGTAGGTTTCCTGAAGATAGTAGTTGACAGTTCATCAGTGCCCTTTCTAGAAATAAAAATATCAAGGAAAGGAAGAGTGTTCGGATCAGACTCATGTGTGAATCTAAGACCAATGTTGTTACTGTTTAACTCATCCACAAAGCCTAAAAAAGATGTCTTGGTACCGTTCCAGATAACAAAGATGTCGTCGATATGTTGATAAGTGCAAGATAATGCACCTGGGGCGTAAAAACCCAAGAGCAGAATATAAAATCAGTGATACAGTCCTAACCTCAGTATCTGAGGAAAGGGATTTAGGGGTCATTATTTTAGAAGACTTATAGGTAGGCAGACATTGTCATAGAGCAGCAGGAAATGCTAGCAGAATGCTTGGATGTATAGGGAGAGGCATTACCAGTAGAAAGAGGGAGGTGCTCATGCCGCTCTACAGAGCACTAGTGAGACCTCATTTGGAGTATTGTGCGCAGTACTGGAGACCATATCTCCAGAAGGATATTGATACTTTGGAGAGAGTCCAGAGAAGAGCTACTAAACTAGTACATGGATTGCAGGATAAAACTTACCAGGAAAGATTAAAGGACCTTAACATGTATAGCTTGGAAGAAAGACGAGACAGAGGGGATATGATAGAAACTTTTAAATACATAAAGGGAATCAACAAGGTAAAAGAAGGAAAACTGCTACAAGAGGACATAGTTTTAAATTAGAGGGGCAAAGGTTTAAAAGTAATATCAGGAAGTATTACTTTACTGAGAGAGTAGTGGATGCATGGAATAGCCTTCCTGCAGAAGTGGTAGCTGCAAATACAGTGAAGGAGTTTAAGCATGCATGGGATAGGCATAAGGCCATCCTTCATATAAGATAGGGCCAAGGGCTATTCATAGTATTCAGTATATTGGGCAGACTGGATGGGCCAAATGGTTCTTATCTGCCGACACATTCTATATAACGGGCCCACAATGCTATAGGCTAGGTATTCGACGACATCCTGTCAGAAAAAACACTGGTTGCTTCCCACCAGCCCAGGAGCAAATTAGCGTAGGCCGATGCACAAGAACAGCCCATCGCCGTGCCCCTGAGCTGGTGGTAAAGCTTTGTACCAAAAAGAAAGAAATTATGCGTGAGCAGATACTCAAGGAGTCTCAAAACAAACTCATTATGTGAAGAGTACTGAAAACCCTCATGCTGAGGTAATAGCCTACTGCTCTGAGTCCAGATGCATGTGGAATAGACGAGTATAAAGCTTCAACTAAAACCACTCCCTCTCTTCCTTCCTTCCCATTCCTTTGTCCAGATATAGGATCAGTTATTATCCTTCATTCTCTATCTTTTCTACACCTCGCCCTCCAGAGAAGTGTTTCTGCTTAGCCAGCATATTCAGTCTACCTTGATTTATCTTTTATGCCATTAATGCCTATTAAAATGAATTAGCATAACTGCACATCAGTGGCTGCGCATCTTGACAGGATCCGGGGATAGCGTCCCGATCGCCCGGCAACTGTCTTCATATCTCGCTAGAATGGACGAGACTGGACGCAGTGACGTCACCATGCTCACTAGCGTCGGCCCGGCGATTTCTCCTACTAGCGCTGCGGCATGCCTCCCAGCGCATGCGTGGGCGTGACCTGTACCGTCATGAGAAGTAGGAGTGTCTCCAGCCAAGCCTCATTCTGAGGCTGACGTTTTAAAAGGTGGCGGTCTCCACCGCTGCCTTAGACTACATCAGTCCATGTGCTAGTTTCTTTGGTAGGGGGAGGGGGGTCGATTATCAGTGGTCCTCTCCCTTCTATACTGCCAGTAAGTCCATTGGAAGCCACACCATGTTCGTGGACATATTACTTTGCTGTCCAGGGGACACGGCCAGCATCATTGTCTGTGTGCCCCGTTCAGCTAGATAGCCCAAGCTCCCTTGTTTTTCCCCTGGTGAGCTTTACACTCATCTTTTAGCGAAACATGCGTGTAGGGACAAGGTAGGAGAGGGCCCACTAGGGCGCATTAATTCCAGGGGTAGGTTCCTGATTGTGCCTGGTCACGGGGGTCCGTGATCGGGTCACCTAGGCCAGTGTAGGTCCGTTAGGGCATCATTAGGGCGAGCTAGCCTAGTATCCCTAACCCTGTGTTTAGCAACTGTTTCCATCCTCTGTGTACGGACATCATCCAACATCGGTGAGGCAAACGTTGCACCAAGGAGCATTTCATCGGAGCGGTAGGACCACTTGGTTACACAATTTTGGTCCCGCCGAGCACCTTTTGCTATTAAAGTGTGTTCTGGCCACCCAGTGCCACAATCAACTGTGGGGTGACCTACCGTGCTTCTATATTGTTGTATTATCATGTACATTATCCAATTATCTTGGGGCCAATTTTTTCTAAAAATTTATTATTAAAAGTTAAGTTTTAATTTGATCACTTATCTCTATTTGCTGTACAGTTGTGGCCAAAAGTTTTGAGAATGACAAAAATATTAGTTTTCACAAAGTTTGCTGCTAAACTGCTTTTAGATCTTTGTTTCAGTTGTTTCTGTGATGTAGTGAAATATAATTGCACGCACTTCAAACGTTTCGAAGGCTTTTATCAACAATTACATGACATTTATGCAAAGAGTCAGTATTTGCAGTGTTGGCCCTCCTTTTTAGGACCTCTGCAATTCGACTGGGCGTGCTCTCAATCAACTTCTGGGCCAATTCCTGACTGATAGCAACCCATTCTTTCATAATCACTTCTTGGAGTTTGTCAGAATTAGTGGGTTTTTGTTTGTCCACCCGCCTCTTGAGGATTGACCACAAGTTCTCAATGGGATTAAGATCTGCGGAGTTTCCAGGCCATGGACCCAAAATGGCAACATTTTGGTCCCCGAGCCACTTAGTTATCACTTTTGCCTTATGGCACGGTGCTCCATCGTGCTGGAAAATGCATTGTTCTTCACCAAACTGTTGTTGGATTGTTGGAAGAAGTTGCTGTTGGAGGGTGTTTTGGTACCATTCTTTATTCATGGCTGTGTTTTTGGGCAAAATTGTGAGTGAGCCCACTCCCTTGGATGAGAAGAAACCCCACACATGAATGGTCTCAGGATGCTTTACTGTTGGCATGACACAGGACTGATGGTAGCGCTCAACTTTTCTTCTCCAGACAAGCCTTTTTCCAGATGCCCCAAACAATCGGAAAGAGGCTTCATCTGAGAATATGACTTTGCCCCAGTCCTCAGCAGTCCATTCACCATACTTTCTGCAGAAGATCAATCTGTCTCTGATGCTTTTCACACCTGCCTGCTGCCATTCCTGAGCAAGCTCTGCACTGGTGGCACTCCGATCTCGCAGCTGAATCATCTTTAGGAGACGATCCTGGCGCTTGCTGGACTTTCTTGGACGCCCTGAAGCCTTCTTAACAAGAATTGAACCTCTTTCCTTGAAGTTCTTGATGATCCTATAAATTGTTGATTGAGGTGCAATCTTAGTAGCTACAATATCCTTGCCTGTGAAGCCATTTTTATGCAACGCAATGATGGCTGCACGGGTTTCTTTGCAGGTCACCATTGTTAACAATGGAAGAACAATGATTTCAAGCATTACCCTCCTTTTAACATGTCAAGTCTGCCATTTTAACCCAATCAGCCTGACATAATGATCTCCAGCCTTGTGCTCGTCAACATTCTCGTTAACAAGACGATTACTGAAATGATCTCAGCAGGTCCTTTAATGACAGCAATGAAATGCAGTGGAAAGTTTTTTTTGGGATTAAGTTAATTTTCATGGCAAAGAAGGACTATGCAATTCATCTGATCACTCTTCATAACATTCTGGAGTATATGCAAATTGCTATTATAAAAACTTAAGCAGCAACTTTTCCAATTTCCAATATTTATGTAATTCTCAAAACTTTTGGCCACAACTGTAATTGTATTTGATAGCAGTTGTGTGCGGTTCTGCTGCAATACTGCAGCTAGATAGAGGGATAAATGCTATTGGAATAACTAATTGCAACGGGTGTGATATATCTGTTGCCCCCAAAAAAACTGCTTGAGGGCTGCAATATATCTTCTTCTCCAAAATCCTGATTGAGGGGTGCTATATACCTGTTTCCGCCAAATACTGATTGAGGGGTGCCATATACCTGCTTCCACAAAATACTGATGGAGGGGTGCCATATACCTGTTTCCGCCAAATACTGATTAAGGGGTGCTATATACCTGTTTCTGCCAAATACTGATTGAGGAGTGCCATATACCTTCTTCCATAAAATACTGATTGAGAGGTGCTATTGCTATATACCTTCTTCCACCAAATACTGATTGAGGGCTGCGATACACCTGCTTCCATAAAATTGAGGAGATACCCCGCAGATAATGTCAATGCTATCACCAGTGGCTAATGAAAAATTACATGGAACGTCACAGGTATTTGGGATGAGGAAACATTATACAGGAGAGGTACCACCGGTAATGTCAGTGTCCGCAGCGTCTACGCAAAAAAGTACACTGTATGTCACAGATAAATGTTTTCCGTGGCGCACACGTTACACTGCAGATGTGGCACTGGTACTTTCACTGTCAGAAGCTGACACAGTCTATTGAAAACGTACACTGGATGTCACAGATACATTTTTTAACAGCACACGTTAAACTGGAGACGTGGCCCTGATAATGTCACTGTAAGAGGTAGACACCGTCTATTGACAAAGTACACTGTATGTCACAGAAAAAAAAATTCAACGCACACTTTACACTGCAGATGTGGCACTGGTTATGTCACTGTCAGAAGCGGACACCATCTATGGAAAAAGTACACTGGATGTCAGATACTTTTGGGATGCGCACACTTTACACTGGAGATGTGGCGCAGCTAATGTCACTGTCCTCAGCGGACACCGTCTACGGAAAAAGTACACTGGATGTCACAGATACATTTTTTCAACGCACACGTTACACTGCAGATGTGGCACTGGTTATGTCACTGTCAGAAGTGGACACTGTCTACAGAAAAAGTACATTGGATGTCAGATATTTTTTGGATGCGCACACTTTACACTGGAGATATGGCGCAGCTAACGTCACTGTCCGCAAAGGACACAGTCTACGGAAAAAGTACACTGGATGTCACCGATATTTTTTGGATGCGCACACTTTACACTAGAAATGTGGCGCAGCTAATGTCGCTGTCTGCAGCGGCCTAGCTATTGTATGCTATTTAGAAGGACTTTTGGGTCTGTAAAGTTTTAGCAATTTAGCGCAGGTTGCGCTAAAAATATAGATTGCTGCTGCCACACACAATAGTCCTTAAAATTACTTTTGGGTTTCTGAAAGGTTTTGGTGGTAAACATATTCTTAAATCACTCCCTACACTGTCTGTCCCTTCCTCAGCACAGCTCTCCCTGACTAAGACTGAGCCAAACATGCATCATCGGGTGCTATATAACACCCCATGACGCATTTCGGCCAGCCAACATGGCTACCTCATTACAGTGAGGGTAGTACTTACCTGCACGTTTATTGGCTGCGTAGCGGAGACTCAAGCATTGGCGGAGACTCAAGCATTGCGCTCGAGCACATGCGGTATTCGGCCGAATACCGGCATGTGCCGAGCATCGAGATGCTCGAGCCAAACTCGTGTTCGGCCGAGCATGCTAGATCATTACTAATCCTTAGTACTGGAGTCTTAGAGGAACACACATGCTAATCACACCACAAACTTGAGTATGCTTTCACTAGAGTTGTGCATTTCTCTATCTCTCGTGTGTGTGTGTGTGTGTGTGTGCCTTTGCCTCCCAAGCCCAATGTTACATAATAGTGATATGTTTATACTTGAAGTCTAGTGACATGCTTATTTTGTCTTTTTGATTCTTGTTTCTTGTAAAAATATAGCAAATCCTGATTTAACCTTAAAAAAGACCCTGAAGTTCATCTTATGCCTTTTGTACTCTCCCCTAATGCCTGTAACCTAATTTGCAATGTATAATAATCTCATTGAAACTTATAAATTGGTATACTTTAAATAATTTTCAAAAGTATTTTCCTAACTACTGTACTGCATGTATTTAAATCCTGTTCTTATTTAATGTATTTATTAAAATTTAGAGGTACACAAGTAATGTACATGATGTTATGTTTTTGTGAACTCTTCATAATTTGCATTTCAGTTATTTTTTCAGTTAGCAGAGTTTATAATTACATGGCAGCTTTCCACGTAGGCATCACTGAGCAAATGGCAGTACCTAGCACAGATGCAGTGATTAGTAGAAGATAGGGACACAGACGCAGCAGATGTAATTATTTTCACATGTTCGGAAATGCACTTTCACCCAGATAATATGTGCTATAACAGATTCTGGCACTGAGTTCTGCCCTTGTGAACTATAAAGACTAAGCGCAACTTGTTACTGGCGAGTTTGGGATTGTATTTTGCTAGTTTTAACTACTGCATGATATACAAATGTAAAGTTAAATTTGCACTCCCCAAAGAACCTGAAGAAATACAATTTCTTTTACAGTTATCATCAGTACAATCCAGTTTTTTGTAATGAGCCAATGTTCTATGGTGAGCCTTAGAGATGAGCGAAGTTTACAAAAATTTGATTTGACTGCTTCGCCGAATTTGACTGAGAATGTGCAATAATAGTATGCTCCGATTTAAATTTGACAGTGTCAACCGATTTTGTGCCAAGCATGACTATATGAATTTAATTTTAGCTCTAAATATAAATGATGCCTTTTAATATGCATTTCTATTATCTATTTGATTTGCATTTGTACTGTATATGCAGTATTTGCCTAAATATTTATAATGAAATTACGGGTCTGGGGATCCAATTTTTCTTCAACAAAATGAAAAACTAAAAAGTCAAATTCACTAAGGTACACTATTTAAAGGTCTTTTCCAGGCTCCTGACATTGATGCTCTATCCTCAGTATAGGTCCTTAAAGGGAACCTGACATCACCATAGTGCCTCTCTAACCGCCCGCAGTACCTCACATCTATAGTCATCATGTCTCCAACAATGTATTTGCCTGTTTCTTCAGATGGAAAACTTTGGCAAAATACTTTTTTAGTCTCAATGGCATATGCAAATTTGCTGCTTGAAGTCAAGGAGAAAGCAGTTTTGACATTCCGAATCAAGCTATCCACGCCCCTGTCCTGCATTTTTCCCCTGATTGACAGCCAAGTGCTTTTTATTTCAGACTCAATGCCCCCAAGATCTCATTAATGTACCTTTCTCTTTCATTTTTAGCATCCGTGTGATGAGCCAAACTTCAGTTTACCTGACCTAAGAGGCTCACTGCGCAGGCGCTACCTGACTCACTTCTAACTCCTGGGAGACAGCCTCTGAAGTCAAATACACTGAAAATCATCTCATCACATAGATGCTAGCAATGAAACAGAACTGCTCATGTGGAAGATCTCGTCTGAAGAAAAAAAGCGCTGAGCTGTCAATCAGGGGGAAAAAGGCAGGACAGGGTCACAGCTACCTTGACTAGGAGCGTCAATGTGGCTGCCCCCTTGACTTTAAGCAGCCAATTTGCATGCATCCCCCAGTACAGCTGCCCTTTGAAAAAGTATTTCATCAGATGAAACAAGCAAAGACATTGTTGGAAACATGATCACTATAGCTATGAGGTACTGCAGGCTGTCGGGGAGGTCAGGTTCCCTTTAATATCTGATTTGTGAGGGTCTGACAATCCCCTTCCTTCATCGATCCGCTGTTCCCTGCAGTGTCCTGTGATGGAAATAGAACTTGAATGAAAAAGGAAGCAGACAGCTTGCTTCAAAGTGTACTGGCCATGCTGGGTTACGGTAGCATTCCTGTTCCATTCACTAATGGCTAATTCCAGCAATTCCTGTTCCATTCACTAATGGCTAATTCCAGCAATGGAGGTTGCAAGGAAGAGGTGACTGGGTGAGGGCACTAAGTGTTGGACCCTCACCGATCCTGAGGATAAGTCATCAATGTCAGGAGCCTGGAAAACCCTTTTAAGCTAAAGCAGTGATCCCAACCTTTCATATCCAGAGAAACATATCCAGCAGTGAGAGATGGTCACAAGCCACATTTAACATAACAATCATGCAAGACACTTTGCTGGTTGTTGGATGAAGGAGCAGACCGGCCAAAGGACATACCAGAATATTTCACAGTGGCCCACTAGTCAGGTACTTGTGTATCCAGCTGATGGCCACAGGTCCCCTTCCTGAATTCAACTTTGCACTCATTCTTATAGGCAATTTTCCCTCATAGGCCATATGGCATAATACCTGAAGCCTATGAGGTGGTGTGGAAACAACATAGTAATTGTGAAGCAATAACATCATAGACATGAAGGAAACTAGCAAAGACACAGCACATTTCGATAGGAGGTGGGGGTGGATGATTGAGAGGTAGCCTCAGCATCATTACAGCCTTCCATGTCTCCTCCTCCTGTCACATAAGCAGCCTTCCCTTGTACTACATAAGAATGTGTGGGTTGTTCTTCACTGCAAATGTACCTATGGTGAGAGACACATCAAGGGCTGATAAGGGAGTCCCCAATCACAGGTTGGGGACTCCCAAGCTAGAAACTACTTCATTAATGATTCTGCTTTTTTTACCTCAAGACTTGATATATCAGAATAGGTTTAACATAAATTAGTACAGCATATGCAAAGTTATTAAAGAAATCTACACCTGGATTTTTCTATATCAAATCTGCAAAATTATGTTTTAAATGTGAGCTTTAATTTAACCCTTTAGCTACCAGCGCTGTACAAATACGATACTGGAGCAATAGGCAAACATGGCGCCCGCTTGCACGTGCAGCAGGCCTCATGGCCGGCAGGTCTCTGCTGTTTTAAATAGCAGAGACCTACGGCTAGTTACCGCAACTGGCAATAATGATCAAGTAAGATCACGGCATCTAAATGATCAAAAACCCAGAAGCTCGCTCTTCTGGGAGTGTTACCGGCATCCTCTGTGGCTGATGGGGATGCCGGTAATTGGTTTTAATGCGCTCAGCCTCGCAGAAGAGGCTGAGAACATTCAATCTGCAATTCTTATTTTGGCCACCAGATGGCAGGCCAACATAAGAAATTAGGAATTTTCAGTAACTCCAGTTTAAATACATGATTGTTCAAAACTAAAAATAAAAAAATTGATTTTGTAGGCTCAAATATGAGGTTCAAAATCATTACAAAAAAGTTAAATAAATTAAAAAATGTATAAAATATTTAAAAAAATGAAAGTGTAAATCACCCCCTTTCCATATAAAAAACCCTAAATAAATACCTAAAAACAAAAAATATAAACATAATGGGTATCGCCGTGACCAAAAACGTCCGTACTATAAAAATATAAAAATATTTTTCCAATACGGCGAATGGCGTAATGGAAAAAAGGGTCAAAATGGCCAATTTGCTATTTTTTCATTGCTTCTCTTACACAATTTTTATTTTATAAAATGTGATCAAAAAGTCACACACACTCCAAAATGGTATCAATAAAAACTGCATTGTCCCGCAAAAAATAAGCCCCCGCACAGCTCAGTAGATATAACTAGTGTTGAGCGCGAATATTCAAATCGCAAATTTTCATCTTGAATATCGCCACTTCGAGAATTCGCTAATATTTAGAATATAGTGCTATATATTCATTTTCACGAATAGTGTTGAATATTCTAATCGCAAATTCATCGTGAATATATTAAATTTTCGCAATCAAGTAAACAATGACTGGAGATCACAAATTCTCGAATTTGCTAATTTATGGTGAATAATCAGCCAAAAACTTGCGAAATATCACAAATTCGAATATTGCCTTTGCCGCTCATCACTAGATATAACTATAAAAAAGTTATGTGGGTCAAGTGTTTTTCAAAGTTTACATTTATTTCTACACTATTTAGACATATAAAACCTATATATATGTGGTATCGTTGTAATTGTACTGACCCAAAAAATGAAGGGCATGGGTCAGTTTTGCTGCAAACGGAACACCGTGTGTACAAAACCCGTGAAATGGTGGAGGAATTGCATTTATTTTCCAATTCCACCCCACTACATTGTATTCCATAATTAATGGTGGCATCAGAAAGTACAACTTGTCTCGCAAGATTATACAGCTATGTGAATGGAAATATAAAAAAAGTTATGGCTCAAGGAAAATAGGGAAGGAAAATGAAAACGCAAAAACTAAAAAAACTTTATAGGCATTATATTTTAAAATTAATGTAACCTTAAATAATCTTTAAATATTCCAACTTCACATTGTCTACTGGAGCATACACAATAATTGTATTTGTACTACTTTTTGATGCACAATTTTAAACTTTGCTGTGTAGAATGGGAAAGCTTAGCAAAGTTACTTCACTGTCATCAGGTAGATAGAGATTTAATTTCAGGTGACAGATCTGTTGTACCACAGGAAGTATAGATAGATAAGGCAGTTAAGCAACATTTTACTCCTGGAGCCTCTACTCATCTCTTCCAGTTCACTGTTTTCCTGATAGTTTACTCCCATTCACTGAAGTTGCCATAAAGCACACAAAATATCAACAAAAAGGCTAATATGGATGGCAATAAAAAATTGAACAGTGAGACAGTAAACTATATCAGATAAAGAATAATTGTAGGAGTGGCTCACTTGCAATTGATTATGGTGAGGTGCTACTAGCTAAAATTGAGGACACCCTGCCTCAATCAACAAATAAATATTACTAGAAATGGGATAAGCGAGCACTCACTGCCAATAGCAGTGCAGTGAGATGCTATAGGCCCTCTGCACCTTTTTTTGTACTATTTGCCTCCTGGGGCAAGCAGTCAGCAGCCCAGTCTGTAGAACAGGCATCTCAAACTCGCGGCCCTCCAGCTGTTGCAAAACTACAACTCCCAGCATGCCCGGACAGCCTACAGGTATCAGCCTACAGCAGGGCATTGTGGGAGTTGTAGTTTTACAACAGCTGGAGGGCCGCAAGTTTGAGATGCCTGCTGTAGAAGGAGCCAAGATCTATTGGCTTACAATCCAAAGTCAACAATTCAGATCTATATAGTGAGTTGGAACGCCAAGACGCAACTGCCATCTTTGTGACTATATATATCGACTATATATATCGATATAAAAAACCAACGCACTGGAGAGTAATTATCAAATACGAATATAAATTTTTGGAGATTCTTTTACACCAACCACGTGTGATTAGGTTTACTGGTGATATCTATTATCAGGATAACCATATATTCATTTTTGGAATTGTGTTGGAGCCTTTTATTTTTATTTTCCATTGATTACTATTTTTTCACCATTTTTCACTTGTATCACTCATACTATTCCATTTGATATACTCACTAATCTACGTATTGATTTATACTAGGAACATCTTGGTGATCTATTATTGCTACTATTATTTTGACATCAGACTGCTGCTATCTATTAATGCTGCTGTTGCCAATGCGTATGCTGCTATTACTCTAATACATTTTTATATATTTTAAGTATTTATCAATTATTTTTTATATAGATATAATTGTTCTATTAATAAATTTATTTCATCTGCTGCCATAGTGTGAGTGCTCGCTTATCCCATTTCTAGTTATATCAGATAAAGCCTAGAACTATATGTAAGACTAGTCTTTACTGTTGGGTTAAACTGTGTGAGCTGGAGAATACTAACAAAATGTTGACACTATAAAGGAACACATCACTGGTCTTCATATAGAGCTGGTCAATGGCCAAGAAAAAAGTCTTGAGGGGCAATTAAGTTTTAGCTATCACATCAGGATGAGTGCAATTTTTTTGTTTAAAATCAAGGTTGGTCAATGTAGTCATAATAGCTTCCTCAGGTATTGTATATCTTTTGGAAGAGAGGGGATGTTTTCAGTATCATCTGGGAAATCCAGTAGGCAATCAATTTCTTTACCACTCCAGTGTGAAGAAAAAAATAAAAAGACAAATTTGTAGGGTCATCTTTTTTTTCTTTGAACTAGGAGTCAGGGGTTGCAGCATGTTGCTTTAATGTCCAGTGAGCAAGATCAGGCAGTGAAGCAAAAATATAAAAAAATAAAGGACTTTTTGAGTATGTAGAAGTTACAAAAAAACATTCTAGAGATCTGAACCCAACTTTTTTTTATCCCCATAGACAAAGGGGCATTAGTTAGCTGTCTTACTGCCAGATATGCAAAGATACATTTAATGTAACTGAAGGTGAGGACTCAGACAGACTACAATGTTGAGGTTTTAATAATGACAAACTGTCAATGAGAAAACATACTGTAGGGTTCCCTGTAGTCCTTTAACCCTTACCCCAGAAAAGACATATACAGAGCCAGCCTTCTCATAAAACTTTCAGGAACACTCTTTCACCACAGAGAAGCTTTGAGCAGGAGTTGCCAGTGTGCACCACTGGGGATGCATCTATAGAATCCTCAAGGATTGCCACGTCATCACCGGTGAGGCAGAACAGATGGCACTGACATAGCGCAGTATGGGGGTTGGAGGAGTTGGTAATTACAGCACCACATTGATGTAAAGTTGGGCCCAAATAATGCTGAATACCTCCAGAGAACGTCTTAGGCATTCCATAGGCTTTGGTCATAGATTTTCTTAACTTGGCCAGATAGAAAAATCAGAGCAGAAAAAAGTCAAAGGGAAATTCAGATCTCTAAAGGGTGCTTCTAATCACATTACAATTTGGGGGATTTCCATTGCTAATTATGTACCTAAAATGAGGTTTTGTGTGGGTATATCCTCACCTTTATACTTGCCAACAGTCTCAATTTTAGTTCAACTTTCCTGATTTTCAATGGCTGTTCACAAATTGGCATTCAAAAGTGATGGGATTCCTAGTTCCCAGTCTCAATAAAGCAGTAGTAGGTAAGCAGTTCATCTCAATGCCACTGAAGCAGACTGTGCTACATACGGTACACACTACCATTCCATTCAGAGAGGTGATTTGGGGAACCATCATTCTCTTTAAGGAGATTTAACTTCATGGAGATTTTAAAGCAGCTATCAGAAGTTAGCTTTTTTATAAGCATCAGACCATGAATTCTACTTTTGTGTTTAGTAGGTCAGTCTATTTGCTATAACTTTCTTTTTTACTGAGCTTTTCTTTCTATGTCAATTTTATTTTCATATTCGGAATAAGAAAATGTGACTCAACATTTCTGCTAAAGGGTATCTTGTTTGATCTGTTAGCCCAGCTAATTGATATATTGCCATAGAACTATCTTTGAAACTCATTGTCAGTCATACGTGATTGATGTGCTCCATTCCATTGTGCATGAGTAGTAACATTTTTTCTCTCTCTGTCTGTGTTGTTGTTGCATTTCTTTAATAACAGCAATATATCTCTGTCATTTTTTATTTTATTTTATTTACTAAAATGTTCATTTAGGAAATGCATGAAAATGGGTGACTTTTTACCTACAATATGCATTTTTGTTAAAGGAAATACTGTAGGTTAAATGTTAGTTAAAGAGTTCTTTGTAACTGGGAATAAAGCCAGAGAAATTATATTAGAGCTGCAGTATAAGCTGTTTGTAAAGCTTTATTCAATGTATACGGCATCCCAGACAGTAAAATATTGCACTGGAAAATTATATTTACACAGGAAAAGTTATCATTATTTTGTGACAAAAGTAATAAATGACCTGTTTAATGATAAACTCGAATTTTGGAATGGCTAACAGTTGATACATGCATAATGCATTGTCTCTGGCTTTACAGACAAAGCCGCTGTAAATTACAATACTTCTAAACTGGGAAAGATCATTTGATGTTTATAGCTATCTCTTCCTCACAAACTGCACTTAAATCCCTGTATTAAGGATAGCAAAAATGCACCCAAAGCAGCTTGTTGGTTTAAAGATGACAAAAAAATCCCTGCAGCTGAGTTAACACTCCAAAAAGGGCTCCATAAGGTGACACATTATTTACTTAAACTAGATGACAAATACAAAATACAAAATTAAAGAACAGCAGAATGCCGCTGGCAACACATACAAGGTTTTGAATGGAATTAATGGTGCCCAAGTTACAGCAAGCAGACAAAACAATGTGAAAAAAGTAGTGTAAATATTCTTAAAGAAAAGTCCAATGGCACTAGGTGTAACATTTCAATCGCATGGAATGGCAAACATTTTCGTTAAGTGAACCCAAACTGTAAAGTTCGGGTTCATATCGAACTTTAGGATTTTTGGACCCCGGACCCAAACCTTTCAGTAAAAGTTCGGGTTTGGTGTTCGGCGATTTCTTGGCGCTTCTTGAAATCAACAAGCGTTTAACTCTGTGCCCTTAGAAGCCATCACAGCCATGCCTACTAATTGCATGGCCAGGGGCGTCGCTAGGTTAAAACATTCGGGGCCTGGGCCCCGGATGTTTTGTCCCATGCCCCGAATGTCCTGCATGCTTGCTAGATACAACTGTATTGCTGTACACAGAACGGCAATACAATTTAATCTAATACACTGGGAAGAGCTGAAGGACCTGTGGTGACATCACAGGTCATGTGATCAGCAAAACAGGCTGTTATAGGATGACCTGGATGATGTCACCATCATGTGACCAGTGCAGGATTGGACCGGAGTGAAGAGAAGAAGGAGCCTAATGGTGATGTCTGTACATGAGAAAAGGTAAGTGAAGGGAGAGGCAGAGCAATGCTGGGAGTTGTAGTTATTTAACTGGGATGTATGTTAGGGCTGAAGGGAGGGATGTTATTGACATGGAACTGTGTGCTTGAGTGTCACGGCTGAGGATGGGGGAAACCCTCAGCCGTGAGGTGCCAGGTGTTGAAGTAGCTACTCGGCCATGAAGCCACAGGACAGGGAGCAGGTCACCTCCTACAGCGTCCCTACCCTGACCCTAACTCCTAACCTGCATGGGCCGACCTTTAAGGTAGGAGGGCCCATGCGCCGGAACCTCGGAGCCCTGTCTTACCCTCCGCAGATCCCTGAGCTAGGAGCTGGGTAAGGCAACCTACTCCTCCTTGACACGGAGGAGCAGGAGCCTCAATGGCCAAGCTGTTCGGAAAAGGGGAACAGAAACAGCAATACGGAAATGGCAGGTGAACAGACATTCACCAACCTGCCACAGCCCTGCTGACTGGATCGCTAAACAGACAGGGATCCAGAACCGTTATGCTGCACAAACACATATGAAAATCCCAACAGACAAACTTGCTACAACACACACATAAAGACATAGGCATACATAAAACTTTAACTTAAACCTATACTAAGAACTCAAACTTAAACTATGACCACAGTGGTGGCTCTCACTGGCGGATGACAAACACAGGAGGCTGCTATCAGCAAGCATGCTGAAGCAACCTACTGAGCTCTGCAAGAGAGAGGGTCTTTATAGGCCCAAGTGGCCACACCCAAGGATTGGACACACCCAGTGACATCACACACACACTGGGAAGGAAGTTAACCCTTCCAGTAACACAGAAGGGAAAACAAACATACATAAAGGGAAAGTGCACACAATAACTAACAACAAGTGCACACATACACACATCACACAAAACCGCATGCACAACGTAGCAAGCTGCAATGGCACAGCTCCGACTGCTACGCTGCCCATACACACTGTTGCCAGGGGCAACCACAGGTGAGGCAAATACCACAGCCCTCACCTGTGATTGAACACCAAAGAGAACCGCTGACAACCGCATGCGGTTCAGGAGTCACGGTCATAGCCATGGCCGTGACATTGAGGTGGCTGGGGGAGGGAGTGATGTTATTTACATGGGACTGTATGTTGAAAGTGGATGGTGGGGAGGAATGATGTTTATGTACATGGGACTTAATGTGTAGGCTACATTCACACTTGCGTTTGGGGTTCCGCTTGTGAGATCCGTTTCAAGGCTCTCACAAGCAGCCCCAAATGCATCGGTTTAACCCCAATGCATTCTGAATGGCTGCGGATCCATTCAGAATGCATTCGTTCGGCTCCGTACGGCCCCCCGTTCCGTTTTGGAGGCGGACCCCAAAATGCTGCAAGCAGCGTTTTTGTGTCCGCATGGCCTTGCGGAGCCAAACGGATACGTCCTGACTTACAATGTAAGTCAATGGGGACGAATCCCTTTGCATTGACACAAAATGGTGCAATTGTAAACGGATCCGTCCCCCATTGACTTTCAATGTAATTCAGGGCGGATCCGTATTGGGACTTAGAAATTCAAATCTAATGCAAACGAATCGGTCCTGAATGGATGCATTCGTTTGTATTATCGGTGCGGATCCGTCCTGTACAAGGTACAAGTACAGGATAGTTCCGCACGAACGCAAGTGTGAAAGTAGCCTTAGGGGGTGATGTTTACATGGGATTGTGCGTTGGAGGTGGCTGGGGAGGAGGTGATGTTATTTACATGGGACTGTATGGTGGAGTGAGGATTATAACTGCAGGGGGCACTGCAGATCCAGGGGACAATATAGGCGGGCTCTATAAGAGGGTCTTATAGATCCGCCTTATTTCTACTAAGCGCACTATGGGGGCCTTATTACTACTGAGGGGTCTGTAGGGAGCTTTATTACCACTGGGGAAACAATAGGGGGCCTTATTTCTACTGGGGACTCTGTGAGGGTATTATTAATATGGGAGGGCTCTTCTGGGGGCATTGTTGAGGAGCATTATCACGGTTGGGGCAGTGTTACTAATGAGGGCATTCTAGAAGGCAATTACTATTGGTGGGACTATGAGGAGCACTATTACTATAGGGGGCAGTACTGTTTCTTCAGGATAGTATTTGGGGGTATTGTGGGGGGCAGGGGCGTAACTAAAGGCTCATGGGCCCCGATGCAAGAGTTCAGCTTGGGCCCCCCTTCCCTCAGTGCTTTGTGTGTCTTCTTATGTGGCACAAGTGTCTTTGGGCCCCTTCAGGCTCCTGGGCCTGGTAGCGACTGCTACCTCTGCACCCCCTATAGCTACACCCCTGGGGGGGGGGGCACAGCAAGCAGCAGGATAACACTGTGGGGACTCCAGTTGGAGGATAAGGATAGAATGTGAGGAAGCTAAGATGTCTGTGTGTCACACTCTGCAGAGACGAGGCGGCTGAGAGAAGTTGTCCAGACCGAGTGGAGAAGATGATGAGAGAGAAGATCTACAGAGAGGAGATGCCACCTGGAGGCCCTGGACGTGACAGGTAAGTGCTGCTGTATAACAAGTACAGCAAAGTGCGGGGGGGGGGGCAACATATTTATTGGGGCTTGTGCCCCGGATCTTTTGAGACCTTAGCAACGCCCCTGGGCATGGCTGTGATTGGCCAGTGCAGCATGTGACCCAGCCTCTATATAAGCTGGAGTCACGTAGAGCTGCACGTCACTCTGCTGTTTCTAGTGTAGGGAGAGGATGCTGCTGCTGTGAGGGAGAAAATAGGAAAGAATCTTTAATCAGAAGTGCTTGTGAACTCAACGATCTACATAGGTTTAGTTTTGTGGGTGCAGTGCACAATCTTTTTACCCTGCCCTGAGCCCAGTGACACAGAAAAATAACTTTAATCAGTCTGTTAGTTAGGTGGGTGGTGGCGGCCATTTTATTCAAGCTCAGTGTACCAGCACTGCATATGTGCTTTTGTGACATTGAAATTCAAACTTGAAATACTGCAATAATAATCTGGGTTTAAAAAAACACAAATTTTTGGCAATATCCTACATCTAGTGCCTTTACAGCATTAGTCAGTGTGCAATTTAAGCTAGAAATACAGCAAAAATTTTCTGGGTTTTAAAAACACCCTTTTTGGGAAAAATACAAGTTTTTACAGCCCTTGCTGCATCTGTACATGTAAAATTAAAGCGTTATATACTGCTGTCATATTCTGTTATTAAAAAAACACCCATTTTGGGCAAAGTACTTAATATTGCAGCCTTTGCTGCATCTGTTATTGTTAAAACAAGGTGGAAATTTTTCTGGCTTTGAAAAAACACGCATTTTTTGGCAATGCCTTCCATCTGGGGCCTCTGCCGCATTAGTCAGTGTGCAATTTAAGCTAGAAATACAGCTATAATTTTCTAGGTTTTAAAAAACACCCATTTAGGGCAAAATACTTAATTTGTGGCCTTGTCTGCATCTGTACATGTAAGATACACCCTTTAGATACTGTTGTTCTAGTCTGGTATTAAAAAACACCTATTTAGGGCAAAAAAACTTAATTTTACAGGCTTTGCTGCATCTGTCATTGTGAGATACACCCTTTACATTCTGCTGTGCTATTCTGGTATTAAATACTCATTTTGGGCAAAAATCTTAATTTGTGGCCTTGAAGGCATCTGTACGTGTGAGATACACGCTTTAGATACTGGTGTGCTATTCTGCTATTAAAAAAACACCCATTTAGCTCAAAAAAACTTAATTTTGCAGCCTTTGCTGCATATGTCATTGTGAGATACACGCGTTAGATATTGTTGTTCTATTCTGTTATTAAAAAAACACCCATTTTGGGCAAGATCCTAAATTTGAGAAATATGAGGAGAGCGTCAAATAAGGGACGTGGCCCCGGTCATTGTGCTGCTGGTGAAGCTCCTGTTGCAGGGAGAGGATGTGGTCGATCTGTGCCAGCTACACGCACAAGTGAAACACCTTCCTCAGGTGCGAGTAGGCGACAGAACCTTCAGCGGTATTTTGTCGGGCCTAATGCGGCTCTACGAATGGTGAGACCAGAACAAGTACAGGCGATAGTAGATTGGGTTGCTGACAGTGCCTCCAGTTCCTTCACATTGTCTCCCACCCAGTCTCCTGCTGAAAGATCAGAGTTGGCACCTGCAGCTGATGTCTATCAGTCTTTCACCTCACCCCCTTGCAAATCAGCCAAGCAGTCTGAGCCCCAAGTCATGCAGCAGTCTCTTCTGCTTTTTGATGACTCTTTTTGCAGGGTTTCCCAGGGCCATCCATCTAGCCCTGCCCCAGAAGTGGAAGAGATTGAGTGCACCGATGCCAAAACACTTATGTTTCAAGATGAGTACATGGGAGGACCATCGCAGCACGTCTCGGATGATGACGAAACACAGGTGCCAACTGCTGGGGCTTTCGAAAGTGTGCAGACTGACAAGGAGGGCAGGGGTGAAGACTGGGTGGAAGATGATGTGGAGGACGATGAGGTCCTCGACCCCACATGGAATTCAAGGTCATGAGAGTGACCTGTGTAGTTCAGAGGAAGAGGCGGTAGTCGCACAGAGCCACCAGCACAGCAGAAGAGGGAGCAGGGTGCAAAAGCAGAGCAGCCGTCCCCTAGACTGTACGCAGCAAGGGACGGAGCACACCAAAGCCAGCTCCAAGGAGTCCCCTGGCGTGGCAGTTCTTCAGACAATGTGCTGACAACAAGACACGAGTGGTTTGCACGCTGTGCAATCAAAGCCTGAAGCGAGGCATAAACGTTCTCAACCTGAGCACAACCTGCATGACCAGGCATCTAAGTGCAATGCACGAGCTGCAGTGGTGTAGACACCTCAAAAACCAAGAAAGGTCTCTGGCTCCTCCTGCTTCCTCTTCTGCTGCAGTCTCAGCCTCTTCATCCACCTCTGGAGTGACAGTGCCACCTGCCACCCTGCAAACAGAGGATCTGCCAGCAACACCACCACCTGGGTTACCAAGCATCTCCACAATGTCCCACGGAAGCGTTCATCTCTCCATCTCCCAAACACTGAAGCGGAAGAGGAAGTATGCCCCTACCCACCCACGATCCCTGACAGTGAATGCCAGCATTTTAAAATTGCTGGCATTTGAAATGCTGTCATTCCATCTGGTGGAGACAGAGAGCTTTAAAAGCCTTATGGCAGTGGCTGTCCCACATTAAGTCATGCCCAGCCACCACAACTTTTCCAGGTGTGCCATGTACAACCAAGTGGGGGACAAAATCAGGTGTGCACTGCGCAACGCATTCTGTGGCAAGGTGCACCTCACTATGGATACGTGGACCAGTAAGCACGGTCAGGGACGTTATATCTCCCTAACAGCACACTGGGTAAATGCAGTGGCGGCTGGGCCTGAGGCGGATAGCAGTTTGCCGCATGTCCTTTCACCTCCGAGGATCGCAGGGCGCTTCAGTTTGCCTCCTGTTGTTTCCTCCTCCTACTCCGCTTCCTCATCCTCTACCGCCTCCTCATCCGGTCAGCGTAACAGCGTAACACCTTTACCACCAACTTCAGCACAGCCAGGGGTAAACGACAGCAGGCAGTTTTAAAACGTATCTATTTGGGGGACAAACCCCACACCGCGCAGGAGCTGTGGACGGGCCTTGAACAACAGAACGATGAGTGGTTGGTGCCAGTTAGCCTCAAGCCCGGTCTGGTGGTGTGCGATAATGGGCAAAATCTCGTAGCAGCTCTGGGACTAGCCGGTTTGACGCACATCCCTTGCCTGGCGCATGTGCTGAATTTGGTGGTGCAGAGATTCCCTAAAAATTACCCCGATATGTCAGAGCTGCTGCATAAAGTGCGGGCCGCCTGTTTGCGCTTTCGGCGTTCTTACCCTGCTGCTTGCCTGTCAGCGCTGCAGCATAACTTCGGCCTTCCCGCTCACCGCCTCATATGCAATATGCCCACAAGGTGGAACTCTAGCTTGCACATGCTGGCCAGACTGTGCGAGCAGCAGCAGGCAATAGTGGAGTTTCAACTGCAGCACGCACGGGTGAGTCGCTCTGCGGAACAGCACCACTTCACCACCAATGACTGGGCCTCCATGCAAGACCTGTGTGCCTTGTTGCTCTGTTTCGAGTACTCCACCAACATGGCCAGTTCTCAGCGTTACTATCCCACTTCTATGCCTTCCCCAGCCATTGTTATACTACAGCGCAATTGCTCATTGTTGTATTTTTGATATTTCCTACTCTTTTGGGGTATACCCTAATTTAAAAAAATAAATAAAAATTAATTAAAAACAAAAACCAGTGTTGGCTACCACGTCCTCCTCCACCGCCGCTTCCACCTACACAGCTACGTCCACTGCCTCCTCAACCTCCTTCTCCATATGGACCTCCACCTCATACATCAAGATTTTTTTGTTGTTAATTTTTACATATTTTATTTTCGGTAATTTCCATATCCACATTTGTTTGCAGAGCACTTGCCATGCTCTTAACCACATTTTGCTGCCATTTGCAGTCATTTCACTCATTTGTCTGATACATTGTTGGGTTACTGTCACAGTCATTACCTCTGGCTGTGACCTTCTGTCTATGCTCTCGCTGCAGCTCCGTTCCTGTGTGTCATTTGTGGTTCTTTATGGGTTAACTCCCCTGTGTGTCTATTAGGAGTTAATCCTCTCTGTCTGCTCCATGGGTGTGGCCTCTCTGCTGCACCCATGGAACCTGTATATAAGGCTGAGGTTTCCTCAGTTCTGTGTCAGCTCTCCTGGTGTGTGTTGTCTTGTCCTGCTCCTGGTTTGTACTCTCTCTCCCATGCTGCTGACCCATGGGATCCGTGTCTGTCTGTCTGTCTGTGCTCTGTGGGTTTCCTACCTGTTCATTGACGTCCTCTTTCCTGTCTTTCTGTTGTCTGTTCTGCCAGTTATGTTTTAGTTACTTTGTGTGTATTCATATGTCTCGGTTCAGCAAGCGCCTAGCTGCAGAGTGCTATGCGCAAGGCCACACAGTATACCACTGGTGGAGCAATTCCTTCTCTGCTCATTGTCACTCCTGTTTCCTTGCTATGTATTTCTGCTTGTGTTATTAGTTGCCCTGTTTTGTATGTGCCTGTCTGTTTTGTTTGCCTATGTGCCGTCGGTACCTTCTGGTACCTGTTGTCCATTCGTTCCTGCTGTCACTGTCTAGTTCACGCTCCAGAGTGGACCCTGGCAACTTCCTGCGGCAAAGTCTAACCCTACCATCTAGGGCTCTAGTGAATACCAGGAGTTGCTTAGTCACGCCCCTCTGGAGTATTACTAGACAGTGGCGCAGTGGGGGTTTTCTCCCACTGTGCTGACGGTACTTAGAGCTCTTGTTTTGTCTGTGCTGCCTTCCCTGGTTTTTGTTTGTGCAATAAACTCTTATGTGTCTGTACCTGATTTCTGTTTGTTTATTGCTTGACGACGCGGTGGTCTCTCCTGGGACCTCCTTCTCGTGACAGTTACATATACCAAATTTTGGGCTTTTATCTACCCCTGCTCTACCTAGTGGACAGGAAAAAACATTTCACTAATTTGTCTGTTACATTGTCGGGTGAAATTCACCAATTTTTGGCTGTGATATACCTCTGCTCTACCTAGTAGACAGGTTAATAAATTTCACAAAATTTTTCTGTTACATAGTTGGGTGACATTCACCAATTTTTGGCTGTGATATTCCCCTTGCTCTACATAGTAGACAGGTTAATAAATTTCACCAATTTTTCTGTTACATTGTCAGGTGAAATTCACCAATTTTTGGCTGTGATATACCCCTGCTCTACCTAGTGGACAACTAAATACATTTCACTAATTCGTCTGTTACATTCTTGGGTGACATTTTACCATTTTTGCCGTGAATAAGCCCCTGCTCTGCATAGGTGACAGGGACATAAATTTAAAAAAATCGTCAGTTACATTGTCAGGTGACATTTTACCAATTTTGCCGTATACAAACCCCTGCTCTGCATAGGTGACAGGGACCGAATATTTGTAAAATCGTCTGTTCAATTGGTGGGTTACATGAACCCAGATTTACTGTGAATAAACCCCTGCTCTGCATAGTTGACAGCGACTGAAATTTAAAAAAAATCGGCTGTTCCATTGGTGGGTGACATTAACCCATTTTTGGCAATGAAAACCCCTGCTCTTCATAGGTGACAGTGAATTAAATTTCAAAAAATCGTCTTTAATTGAAGCGCGCTCCTTCCTTTCATTCGATGCTTCAACTTTAACAACTTGTCCTACATTTTCGCTAGATCACATTGGAGCCATTGACCTCCCTTGGATGTGGTATCTCTTTCTCATGCTCCCTCTCCGGCGTGGAACCCTGATTCGCCGTTATCCGTGATCAACATGGTAGGCGCAGAAAAGAACATCGAAAGTTGATAGAGAAGATATCCAAATGGATCGTGGACAGCACTGGGACGTGCGATCAGGTAGAAGTTATCTAGAGTCAAAAAAAGGGACAGCAGGGCCTCTCCTGTCTAACGTTTCCAAATCCAAAATACCCCAGTGAGATTCCCTATAATTTTTTATTAATCATTCCAATAAAAGGTCATTTTAAGAGTCCTGTATTGTTATTTATCGTCAGAACCTCCCCGAGTCGGGAGTGGGTAATTGCCGCGTCCCCCTCCTTTACTTGGAAGCTTCTGCTTCAATAATTTGTCCCACTTTTCCGCTCGATCACATTTAATTTCATACATTGACCTTCCTTGGATGTGGTATCCCTTTCTTACGCTCCCTCTCCGGCGTGGAACCCTTATTCGCTGCTAACCGTGATCAACATGGTAGGCGCAGAAAAGAACATCGAAGGTTGATAGAGCAGATATCCAATTGGATAGTGAACATCACGGGGATGTGCGACATGGTGTAGCAGTATGTGTGCACACGCCTACATGTACTGACTGATGGTTCTGCCCCCTTCAACTTCTGGGTCTCCAAATTGGGCTCATGGTCTGAGCTTGCCCTTTACGCCTTGGAGGTGCTGGCCTGCCCTGCAGCCAGTGTATTGTCTGAACGTATGTTTAGCATGGCTGGAGGGGGTTATCACAGGTTAGAATTCCCAATGTTTTGGGGTGTACCCAAATTTAAACAAAAAAATATTAAAACCAAAAACCAGTGTTGGATATCTCCTCCTCCTCCACCGCCGCTTCCACCTACACCGCCACATCCATCGCCTCCTCAACCTCCTACTCCATATGGACCTCATCCTCCAAGATCAAGATTATATATATTTTTTTATGTATTTTATGTTATTTTAAGTCATTTACATATCCACATTTGTTTAAAGAGCAATTGCCATGCTCTTAATCACATTTTGCTGCAATTTGCAGCTCTCTAGCCCTTTCCATGACTTTTTTAGAGCCATTTTAGTGCTTCAAAGTTCAGGTCCCCATTGACTTCAATGGGGTTCGGGGTCAAGTTCAGGTCAGGTTTGGGTCCCGAACTCGAACTTTTATAACCAATGGATGTTCAACTTTGGAAACAGCCACTGACCAAGAGAACAAAAGACTGACACCTCTTTGCAGGGGTCTTGTAGAATCTACAGCAGAGCTGCATTCAAATGAAGGCAAGAAAAGTTAGAAGTGTGTGCTCTGTGAGTCTTCAAAAATCAATCAATAAAAAAATAAAATTATTGCAGAGCATATGATTTACATATGTAGCGCATGTGCCAGCCCCAGAACCAGAGAAGTGGATGCAGGAACTGTATCCTAAAGAGAATATTTACTGATTTGCATTGCTGTGGTTTCCCCTGAAAATGGAATAGGGTTTCTAGAGTTTGTTTACAATCAGAAGTTTAACCCCTTCAGGACCCTGCAATTTTTCACCTTAAGGACCAGGCTATTTTTAGCAAATCTGACATGTGGTAATAACTTTAAAATGCTTTTACTTATCCAGGCCATTCTGAATTAATTTTCGCGTCACATATTGTACTTCATGACAGTGGTAAAATTAAGTTAAAAAAAATCATTTTTATTTATAAAAAAATACCAAATTTACCCAAAATTTTTAAAAATTATCAAATTTAAATTTCTCTACTTTCAGAATATATAGTAATAACTCAAAAAATAGTTATTACTTTACATTCCCCATATGTCTACTTCATGTTTGGATCATTTTGAAAATGACATTTTATTTTTTGGGACGTTAGAAGGCTTGGAAGTTTATAAGCAAATCTTAAAAATTTTTATAACATTTCCAAACCCCAATTTTTTGTAGGACCAGTTCAGTTATGAAGTCACTTTCTGGGGCTTACATATTGAAACGACCCATAAATCACCCCATTTTAGAAACTACACCCCTCAAGGTATTCAAAACTGATTTTACAAACTTGATTAACCCTTTATGTGCCCCACGAGAATTAAATGAAAATGGGAAAGAAAATTCAAACTGTCCCTTTTTTTAGCAAATTTTAATCAATTTTTTTCTGCAACACATCAAAGGTTAACAGCCAAACAAAGCTCAAAATCTATTACTCTGGATCAGGAGTTTACAGAAACACCCCTTGGGTGCTCAAAAACTGATATATGGGCGCACAGCATGCTTCAGAGTGGAAGGAGCACCATATGGCTTTTGGAGAGCAGATTTAGCTGGAATGGTAATTGGGAGCTATGTCGCATTTGAAGACATCCTTAGGTGGCCCTACACTGGAAACCCCCAAAAAAGTGACCCCATTCTGGAAACTACACCGCTCTAGAAATATTTCAAAGTGTATAGGGAGCACTTTGACCCATTAGGCGTTTCACAGAATTAGGAAACGAATGGCTATGAAAATAAAAAATTACACTTTTTTCCAGAAAAAGTTGCATTACACCCACATCTTTCACTTTCACAAGTGAAAACAGGACAAAATGCACCCCACATTTTGTTTCCCATTTCCCCAAATACACCAACACCCCATATGTGCTTAAAAAATGATGTATGGATGCATGGCAGGGTTCAAAATGCATATAGCGCCATAGGGCTTTTGGAGGACAGATTTTGCAGGATTGACTTTTGGCTGCTATGTCATATCTAAAGACACCCTGAGGAACCCCTAGAGTGAAAACCCCCCAAAAGTGACCCCATTCTGGAAACTACACCCCTCACGGAATTGTTCAAGATGTGTAGTGAGAACTTTGTCCTCAAAGGTGATTCATGGAATTGGCTGTGAAAATGAAAAATTTTTCCAGAAAAATTGAGCTTAGGCCCACATTTTTAACTTTCACAAGGGGTAACTGGAGAAAATGTTCCCCTAATTTATTGACAATTTTCTCATGATTACAGCAATACCCCATATGTGCTTGTATACTGCTATATTGGCGTACCACAGGGGTCAGAAGGAAAGGAGCACCAAAAGGCTTCTGGAAGGAAGATTTCACCGGAATAATTGACAGGCGCCATCTTGCAATTGAACACACCCTGAGGTACCACTAGAGTGGAAACTAATTGGGAGCTATGTCGCATTTGAAGACATCCTTAGGTGGCCCTACACTGGAAACCCCCAAAAAGTGACCCTATTCTGGAAACTACGCCCCTCAAGGAAATTTTCAAGGTGTGTAGTGAGAACTTTGACACATCGGGTGAGTCACAGAATTAGGAAACGCTTGGCTGTGAAAATGAAAAAAAATTTTTTTTTCAGAAAAAGTTGCTTTATACCCACATTTTTCACTTTCACAAGGGGTAACAGGACAAAATGCACCCCACATTTTGTTCGCCATTTCCCTCGAAATATGCCAACACCCCATATGTGCTCAAAAAATAATGTATGAGTGCATGGCAGGGTTCAAAAGGGAAGTAGCGCGATAGTGCTATTGGAGGACAGATTTTGCAGCATTGGCTTTTGAGAGCTATGTCGCATATGAAGACACCCTGAGGTACCCCTAGAGCGGAAACCCCCAAAAAGTGACCCCATTCTGGAAACTACACCCCTCAAGGAATATATCAAGATCTGAAGCAAGCACAGCATTAGGAAACGCTTGGCTATGAAAATGAAAAATTACAATTTTTTCCAGAAAAAGTTGCTTTACACCCACAATTATCATTTTCACAAGGGGTATCAGGACAAAATTCACCCCAAATTTTGTTCCCCATTTCCCCCCAAATACGACAACACCCCATATGTGCTCAAAAAATAATGTATGGGTGCACAGCAGGCTTCAGAGTGGAAGGAGCACCATATGGCATAGAGCGGATTTAGCTGAAATGGTAATTGGTAGCTATGTCGCATGTGAAGACACCTTGAGGTGGCCCTACAGTGAAAACACCCAAAAAGTGACCCAATTCTGGAAACTACACCCCTCAAGAAATATTTCAAGGTGTGTAGTGAGCACTTTGACCCATCGGGCGTTTCACAGAATTAGGAAACACTTGGCTGTGAAAATGAAAAATTTACAATTTTGTTTCCAGAAAAAGCTTTACACCCACATTTCTTACTTTCACAAGGGGTAACTAGACAAAATTCACTCCACATTTTGTTCACCATTTCTCCCCGAATATGCCAACACCCCATATGTGCTCAGAAACGTATGTATGGGCGCATGGCAGGGCTCTAGAGTCAAATAGCTAAATATGGATTTTGCTGACCTGAATTGGCAGACATGTATTTTATGTGACATGTCCCATTAAATAAATTTCTGAGGTCCCCAGAAATGAAAAACCCCAACAAGTGACCCCATTTCGGAACGAGCACCCCCGTATGAACATTTTAAGTTGTAGAAAGTTTTTTTTATTAGCAAACAGGTGTCTCACAGAAGACAGAAATACTTGGAAAGCATTTCAAAGCACATATTTGTGGAAAAAAAAAAAATTACTAGCAGACCCCAATTTTTTTTCCACAAGGGGTTAAAGGAGGAAATGCACCCCAAGTTTTGTTCACCATTTTCTCCACATTCAAGAAACACACCATATGTGTGTGTAGCCTGCTATTTGTGCGCAGACCAGGCAAATGGCAAAATATAAATTTTGCTGACAGGCCTGAATTGGCAGACATGGATTTTAGGGGCCATGTCGCATTAAATAAATTCCTGAGGTCCCCAGAAATAAAAATAAAAATGAATTGACCCCATTTTGGAAAGAGCACCCCCTGTACAAACATTTAAAGTGGTGGAAAGGGTACTTTTCAGCAAACAGGTGTCTCACAGGAGGCAGAAATACTACAGAAAGGATTTCAAAGCACAGATTTTTAAAAATGAAAAATTACTATAAGACTCCAATTTTTCACATTCACAAGGGGTTAAAGGAGAAAATGCACCCCAGTATATGAAAATGTACACTAACACTACCTAACTAAAATTGATTTCTATATATATATGTATATGGAGATTTATATATATATATATATATATATATATATACACACACTGCTAAAAAAAATAAAGGGAACACTTAAACAACACAATGTAACTCCAAGTCAATCACACTTCTGTGAAATCAAACTGTCCACTTAGGAAGCAACACTGAGTGACAATCAATTTCACATGCTGTTGTGCAAATGGGATAGACAACAGGTGGAAATTATAGGCAATTAGCAAGACACCCCCAATAAAGGAGTGGTTCTGTAGGTGGTGACCACAGACCACTTATCAGTTCCTATGCTTCCTGGCTGATGTTTTGGTCACTTTTGACTGCTGGCGGTGCTTTCACTCTAGTGATAGCATGAGACGGAGTCTACAACCCACACAAGTGGCTCAGGTAGTGCAGCTTATCCAGGATGGCACATCAATGCGAGCTGTGGCAAGAAGGTTTGCTGTGTCTGTCAGCGTAGTGTCCAGAGCATGGAGGCGCTACCAGGAGACAGGCCAGTACATCAGGAGACGTGGAGGAGGCCGTAGGAGGGCAACAACCCAGCAGCAGGACCGCTACCTCCGCTTTTGTGCAAGGAGGAACAGGAGGAGCACTGCCAGAGCCCTGCAAAATGACCTCCAGCAGGCCACAAATGTGCATGTGTCTGCTCAAACGGTCAGAAACAGACTCCATGAGGGTGATATGAGGGCCCGACGTCCACAGGTGGAGGTTGTGCTTACAGCCCAACACCGTGCAGGACGTTTGGCATTTGCCAGAGAACACCAAGATTGGCAAATTTGCCACTGGCGCCCTGTGCTCTTCACAGATGAAAGCAGGTTCCCACTGAGCACATGTGACAGACGTGACAGAGTCTGGAGACGCCGTGGAGAACGTTCTGCTGCCTGCAACATCCTCCAGCATGACCGGTTTGGCATTGGGTCAGTAATGGTGTGGGGTGGCATTTCTTTGGAGGGCCGCACAGCCCTCCATGTGCTCGCCAGAGGTAGCCTGACTGCCATTAGGTACCGAGATGAGATCCTCAGACCCTTTGTGAGACCATATGCTGGTGCGGTTGGCACTGGGTTCCTCCTAATGCAAGACAAAGCTAGACCTCATGTGGCTAGAGTGTGTCAGCAGTTCCTGCAAGACGAAGGCATTGATGCTATGGACTGGCCCGCCCGTTCCCCAGACCTGAATCCAATTGAGCACATCTGGGACATCATGTCTCGCTCTATCCACCAACGTCACGTTGCACCACAGACTGTCCAGGAGTTGGCAGATGCTTTAGTCCAGGTCTGGGAGGATATCCCTTATGAGACCGTCCGCCACCTCATCAGGAGCATGCACAGGCGTTGTAGGGAGGTCATTCAGGCACGTGGAGGCCACACACACTACTGAGCCTCATTTTGACTTGTTTTAAGGACATTACATCAAAGTTGGATCAGCCTGTAGTGTGTTTTTCCACTTTAATTTTGAGTGTGACTCCAAATCCAGACTTCCATGGGTTGAAAAATTTGATTTCCATTTTTTTTTTTTGTGTGATTTTGTTGTCAGCACATTCAACTATGTAAAGAACAAAGTATTTCAGAAGAATATTTAATTAATTCAGATCGAGGATGTGTTTTTTTGTGTTCCCTTTATTTTTTTGAGCAGTGTATATATATATTTGTATTCGGGTCGGCTCAAGATAAGTATGCCTACCTACCTACCTACTATGCTAAGCAGTAGGGGTATGCCGAGACTGCTGTACGGAGGGTAGGCTAAAGGGGCCCACCCCATTGAGTGGTTAGAATAAAAGGGGACTTGGAGGGTGGGGCAGAAACGAGCCGCCGGTAAGATCAGGAGGAGGCTGCGGCTTATAAGCAATATAGCCCTGCCTCCCCTCACACAAATGCGGCAAATAGCCATTTTCCTATAACATATATATATATATATATATATATATATAAATATAACTAACTACTTAAAAAAAAAAAAAAGTGCACAGTAAACTAAACAGACCGATCAGAAAAATTGATGTTTCTGATCAGCGCTCAGGAGGTGCAGGACGCACGCACGCACTCAGATATTATGTGCGTGCAAAAATTTACACTGGCACTACCTAACTAAAATTGATTTCTATCTAACACTAAAAGTATTTTTTACACAAAAAAGAATGAAAAAAACTAAGCACAAAATCGACCAGTAAAAAAAAATAGTACTTATTGGTGCTCAGGGCTGCAGAACGCACGCAAGTGGGCGTTTGGTGCATTCGTGCAGACACTGCAGTATAAAAATTTACTGCAGATACAAAAAAAAGAACACTAGTTAAAAATTTACTTATATATATGATTCTAACTATTAATTCTTAAAAAAAATGAAAAAAAAGGGTCAGATGAAAAAAATATATATCTGCGCCAAAAAAAAGAGCCCAGGTGCTGAGCAGTGAAGTACGGACTGATCAGCACTTGGCGTTCACAGCTCGCACACAGAAAAAGTGGTGCAGGGCAGGGAAAAAAAAAGTGACCAAAAATTGTAACATTTCTTCGACGCAGGCAAAATCGTATGGGGAGGGAGGAGGGAGAGGGGGAATAGGGACAGGGATTAGGGATCTGGAACTTCTGCTGCAGAAAAAAAAGAAATCACTGCAGCAGATGTTCTTCTTTGTCTTCTTCTATACAGGAGCAGTAAAGGCAGTGAAATCTGTGGTAGAACCACAAATCCCAGCAGATCGAGCACAGAAAAGCACAGAACCTCTCAGCATGCAGTCAGCAGCTAGAATGGCTTCATGCAGGGAGGTTCTGCCCTTTCCTGTGCAGCTCTAGCGCTGCCATTGGCTGGAGCGTTGTTCCAGCCAATCGCAACGCTGCCAGGGGACTCCAAACACTGGTGTCCCCTGCCTCACCTCGGAGGTGACTGGTGCTGACCAGTTCAGCACCGGCCACCTTCCACTGACCCCCCCCCCCCCCCCCCCCCCGCCTGCAGCTTAAATATGCTTCCGGCGCAGCAATGTGCCAGTCTTTACTGATTGGCCAATCGCAGCGCACGGAGCTGCAGAGGGGCCGAAATAGCCAATGCTGCCCTTAACCGGCATGGCTGCCTGTCGGTAAGAGCAGCCATCATGCTCCGGTACCCTCGCAATTTACACCCAGAGCCCGGCTGACCTCACGGCGTACATGTACGGCGCTGGTCCTCAAGTCACTTCCGGTTGCGCCGTACATGTACGATGCGGGTCCTCTACGGGTTAAAAGACATTTAAGTTGTCATCAGTGATGATGTCACCGCGCAGCCAACGTGATTAAATCCAAGTTAAGACATGCACACACACTTGTTTTCCATTGAAAAATGCTTTTCAAAGGAAAAAAGTGAAACAATTAAATTTCCTCCACATATTTGCCATGCTGCATCTGTAATGACCCAAACAATACAATTAGCACATAAGTTACAGTGAACACAATAAAAAAGAAAAAAAATGCCCGAATTATTGTTTTTGCATATCCGCCACATAATAACTGAATTAAAAGTGCACAAAAAGTGTTGTATACCACAAAATGACAGCAATAAAATCTACAAGTTGTCCATAAAAAAATTAAGCCCTCACACAACTCTGTAGAAAAAATTAATAAAAAGTTATGGGTCTAGGGATGCAGTGATGACAAAACAATTTATTTTCTTAAAAGAGGTTTTATTGTGCAAAAGTAGTAAAACTTAAATAGAAAAAAAAAAAAAACATTTATCAAGACTGCTATGCCAGTTTTCTGGTGGTAAAAAGTAACAAGCGATGTTGCATGAAACTTTTTATGCAAAAGCCTGTGACTTTTGGAGAGCTAAGCCATCCCCATCACTTTGAAAAGTAGTGCAAAAAGTGCATCTGTTCCAGCCATTACAGGGAGTGCAGAATTATTAGGCAAGTTGTATTTTTGAGGATTAATTTTATTATTGAACAACAACCATGTTCTCAATGAACCCAAAAAACTCATTAATATCAAAGCTGAATATTTTTGGAAGTAGTTTTTAGTTTGTTTTTAGTTTTAGCTATTTTAGGGGGATATCTGTGTGTGCAGGTGACTATTACTGTGCATAATTATTAGGCAACTTAACAAAAAACAAATATATACCCATTTCAATTATTTATTTTTACCAGTGAAACCAATATAACATCTCAACATTCACAAATATACATTTCTGACATTCAAAAACAAAACAAAAACAAATCAGTGACCAATATAGCCACCTTTCTTTGCAAGGACACTCAAAAGCCTGCCATCCATGGATTCTGTCAGTGTTTTGATCTGTTCACCATCAACATTGCGTGCAGCAGCAACCACAGCCTCCCAGACACTGTTCAGAGAGGTGTACTGTTTTCCCTCCTTGTAAATCTCACATTTGATGATGGACCACAGGTTCTCAATGGGGTTCAGATCAGGTGAACAAGGAGGCCATGTCATTAGATTTTCTTCTTTTACACCCTTTCTTGCCAGCCACGCTGTGGAGTACTTGGACGCGTGTGATGGAGCATTGTCCTGAAAAATGAAAATCATGTTTTTCTTGAAGGATGCAGACTTCTTCCTGTACCACTGCTTGAAGAAGGTGTCTTCCAGAAACTGGCAGTAGGACTGGGAGTTGAGCTTGACTCCATCCTCAACCCGAAAAGGCCCCACAAGCTCATCTTTGATGATACCAGCCCAAACCAGTAGTCCACCTCCACCTTGCTGGCGTCTGAGTCGGACTGGAGCTCTCTGCCCTTTACCAATCCAGCCACGGGCCCATCCATCTGGCCCATCAAGACTCACTCTCATTTCATCAGTCCATAAAACCTTAGAAAAATCAGTCTTGAGATATTTCTTGGCCCAGTCTTGACGTTTCAGCTTGTGTGTCTTGTTCAGTGGTGGTCGTCTTTCAGCCTTTCTTACCTTGGCCATGTCTCTGAGTATTGCACACCTTGTGCTTTTGGGCACTCCAGTGATGTTGCAGCTCTGAAATATGGCCAAACTGGTGGCAAGTGGCATCTTGGCAGCTGCACGCTTGACTTTTCTCAGTTCATGGGCAGTTATTTTGCGCCTTTGCGACCCTGTTGACTATTTTGAATGAAACGCTTGATTGTTCGATGATCACGCTTCAGAAGCTTTGCATTTTTAAGAGTGCTGCATCCCTCTGCAAGATATCTCACTATTTTTTGACTTTTCTGAGGCTGTCAAGTCCTTCTTTTGACCCATTTTGCCAAAGGAAAGGAAGTTGCCTAATAATTATGCACACCTAATATAGGGTGTTGATGTCATTAGACCACACCCCTTCTCATTACAGAGATGCACATCACCTAATATGCTTAATTGGTAGTAGGCTTTCGAGCCTATACAGCTTGGAGTAAGACAACATGCATAAAGAGGATGATGTGGTCAAAATACTCATTTGCCTAATAATTCTGCACTCCCTGTAGATCATTTTAAGGTGCATTTATCATGCGTGACTAGTGTTGGTCGAGCACCATAATACAGTATATTATAATATATGTAAATATATTATCACTAGTGTTGATCAAGCACCGTAGTGCTCGGGGGCTCGGGCCGAAAACATCAGGATGTTCGGGTGCTCGACTGGGCACCCGAGTATAATGGAAGTCAATGGGAGAACCCGAGCATTAAACCAGGTACCCCCTGCTTTGAAGAGAGGATAGTGCCTGGTTTATAGGAAAATGTCAGAAATTGATGGAAACACCACCGAAATGGTTCTGGAACAGCATGGGGAGGATGTCTGGATGCAGGTCGCTGCCGGAAACGATGTTGTCCGAATAGTACGGCACTTTTACAGACTGACAATAATACGCAGAAAACCGAAGAAGAAAACAATTTTAGAGGAAAAATTGATAGGAAACGTTCTTTCCTGTATATTTACTTATATATAAAGTGCAAGTGCTGCCAAAAATACAAGCAAGAGGCACTCCGATACAACCTGTATATCACATAAAGGAGGGCCTCATTCACATTGTGGTACAATTGTTCAGGTAGTGGGACTCCTACACTCAAAAAGCCTATGCACTAAGTGAAAGGGCTGCCAAAAATTACAAGGAACCGGCACTACAATACGCCCTTTGTTACACATAAAGGAGGGCATGATACAAAGCCTTGAAAAATTATGATTGATGGCATGCTGGTGACCCTCAAAAACATTTGGAGCAAGGGAATGCTGATCTGACCATCTAAAACATTATGGGGCGAGGGCCTGCTGCCACTTTAGTGACTCTAGATAACCTGGGGACTATCGCACGTCCCCATGATGGCGATGATCCATTCAGATGTCTGCCCTATCAACTTACGATGTTATTTTCAGCCCATGGGTAATGGGTGACTCATGGTTTGATTCCGGAGAGGGAGACTGAGAAACAGCTACGGCTACCACATCCAAGCAAGGCAGCATGCGCGCAAATTACCTATTAGGTATAATTAGGTGAGGGCTTGCAGGTGAGCTGATCCTGTGAAAGATTTTAGGTGCGGGCCTGCAGGTGAGCTGACCCTGTAAAAAAATTTATGCGAGGGCCTGCTGATGAGCTGACCCTGTAAAACATATGCGAGGGCCTGCTGGTGAGCTGACCCTGTAAAAGATTTTAGTTGCGTACCTGCTGGTGAGCTGACCCTGTAAAAGATTTTTGTTGCGGGCCTGCTGGTGAGCTGACCCTGTAAAACAATGTACGCAAGGGCCTGCTGGTGAGCTGACCCTGTAAAAGAGTTTAGGTGCAGGCCTGCTGGTGAGTTGACCGTGTAAAATATTTTAGGTGCGGCCTGCAGGGGAGCTGACCCTGTAAAATATTATATGTGAGGGCCTGCTGGTGAGCTGACCCTGTAAAATTTTTAGGTGCGGCCCTGCTGGTGAGATGACCATGTAAAACATTATATGCAAGGGCCTGCTGGTGAGCTGACCCAGTAAAACATTGTAGTTGAGTGCCTGCATGTGAGCTGACCCTCTAAAAAATTTAATGTGAGGGCCTTCAGGTGAGCTGACCCTGTAAAGAATTTGAGGTGCGGGCTTGCTGTTGAGCTGACACAGTAAAAGATTGTAGGTGAAGGCCTGCTGGTGAGCTGACCCTCTAAAAAATTATATGCGAGGGCCTGCAGCTGAGCTGACCCTCTAAAAAATTATATGCGAGGGCCTGCTGGTGAACTGACCCTCTAAAAAATTATATGCAAGGGCCTGCATGTGAGCTGACCCTGCAAAACATTATATGCGAAGGGCATATATGTGAGGGCATTATATGTGACGAATAAGCATGTTGATATGATGGAAGAGGAGGAGGAGAATGAGAAAAAGAAGATTCAACCATATACCCTTGTTTGTGGTGGAGGGGGTGCATGGGAATACAGTGTATTCAGTACATTATAAACAACACCTTTAAAGTGCCTTTATGTTAATGAGCTTTCCTCTGGTGGAGTTGAGAAGTCATGGTCAATCCAGGCTTTGTTCATTTTTATAACAGTCAACCGGACAGCATTTTCAGTTGACAGGCGGATACGCTTATCTGTTATAATGCCACCAGCAGCACTAAATACCCACTCAGACAAAACACTGGCGGCAGGGCAGGCCAGCACCTCCAAGGTGTAGAGCGCCAGTTCGTGCCACGTGTCCAGCTTGGACATCAAGTAGTTGTAAGGCACTGAGGGATCATTGAGGATGCTGACACGGTATGCTATGTACTCCTTCACCATCTTCCAAAATTTTTCCCTCCTTGTGACACTAGGCCGTGAATCAGGGTGAGGGGTTTAGCGGGGTGTCATGAAACAGTCCCAGGCTTTGGAGAGTGTTGCCCTGCCTCTCTTGGAACTGCTGTGTGTTCTCCTTGTCTCCCCTCCTCGGTTGGCAAAGGAACTATGGACTCTGCCGCCAGCTTTGTCAGATGGAAATTTTTGGAGCAATTTTTCAACAAGGATCTTCTGGTATTGCACCGTTTTGCTCGTCCTCACCACCAGACTAATTAGAGATGAGAAGTTCTCTTTGTAGCGGGGGTCAAGTAGAATGAACAACCTGTAATCCGTGTGGTCTAAAATGCATTATAACGCGTGGGTCGCGTAAAAGGCAGCCTAACATGAAGTCAGCCATGTGTGCCATAGTACCAACAGGCAAGACTTTGCTGTCGTCATCAGGAGGATCACTCTCAATCTCCTCATCCTCTTCCTCCTCTTCTGCCCACCCATGTTGAACAGATGGAATTAAACTTCCATGGGTACTACCCTCGGTAGCTGAGGCAACCGTCTCCTGCTCCTCCTTTTCCTCCTCTTTATCGTCCAATTCGCTCTGAGAAGACGAACTGAGAGTGGTCTGGCTATAACCCTGTGTAATGTCGTCCCCCATTTTCACCTCTTCCACATGCAAAGAGACGTCCTTAATTGTGAGCAGCGAGCATTTGATTAGATACAGAAGTGGAATGGTTATGCTTATAATAGCGTTATCGTCTCTCACCATCTGTGTTAATTCCTCAAATTTTCTTAAAACCTCACAGAGGTCAGACATAAATGCCCACTCTTCGCTTGTGAATAGTGGAAGCTGACTGGAAAGGCAATGACCATGTTGCAGCTAGTATTCCACTACTGCACTCTGCTGCTCACAAAGCCTGACCAACATGTGAAATGTCGCGTTCCAGCGCGTGCTCACGTCACTCAACAGGCTATGAGCTGGCAATTTCAAGCGCTGCTGCAGTGTTGACAGACTGGTTGAAGCTGTCGATGACTTGCGGAAATGTGCACACACACGGCGCACCTTCACCAGTAGCAAATTGGGGTAGGTTTTGAGAAACCGCTGAACCACTAAGTTTAAGAAGTGGGCTAGGCATGGGATGTCTGTGAGCTTGCCGAGCTCCAAAGCCGCCACCAAGTTACGGCCATTATCCCACACAACCATGCCTGGTTGTAGGTTGAGTGTCGAGAGCCACAGCTCAGTCTGGTCTATTATCCCCTGCAACAGTGTGCTGTTTGTCCCCTAAGCATATCCGCTTCAGCACGGCCTGTTGACACTTCCCCACTGCAGTGCTACTCTGCTTCCAGCTACCAGCTGATGGCTGACTGGTGCTGCAAACTGATAATTCGGAGGTTGAAGTTGAGGAGGAGGAGGAGGAGAAGTGGGGGTTGGAGCGACTAAAGTCGGTGCTGGCGGAAACCCTGATTGATGTAGGCGTCAATAGCACCTGTGTCATCCTAGGCATTTAGGTCAAAAGCTTAGGACAAGGACCTCAAAGGTAGTATTTTCCAAAATACTACCTGTACCACGGGCCACACAAGAAAGGCAGCGGGAGATTAGGGAAATTAACAAGTGGCTCAAGAACTGGTGTAGGAAGGAGGAGTTTGGGTTCCTGGAGAACTGGGTCGACTTCTCTATCGGCTACAGGCTCTATCGTAGGGACGGGCTGCACCTCAATGGGGAAGGGGCAGCTGTGTTGGGGAAGAAGATGGCTGGAAGGTTGGAGGAGTGTTTAAACTAGGGACTGGGGGGAGGGTAATTACACTATAGAAGGGGAAGATAGTGCAGATAGAGACCGGGGGCAAGGTAGTGGGACTGGGGGAGGAATGGAAGGAGGGACTAGAACAGTTCAGAAGGAAAGGTGTAGGGTAAAAAATATACATAAACCTCTCAAATGTATGTATACTAATGCCAGAAGCCTGACTAATAAAACTGGTGAACTGGAATTAGTGATGTGTGAGGAGGACTATGACATAGTGGGAATAACTGAGACATGGCTGGATAATAGCTATGACTGGGCGGTTAATGTACAAGGTTACAGTCTGTTTAGAAAGGATCGTCAAAACCGGAGAGGGGGAGGGGTCTGCCTTTATGTAAAGTCCTGTCTAAAGCCCACACTCCGTGAAGATATAAGTGAGGGACATGAACATGTGGAGTCACTGTGGGTAGAGATACATGGAGCTAAAAACAACAATAAATTACTAATAGGAGTTTACTATAAACCGCCTAATATACCAGAGTCCACAGAAAATCTACTACTAAACGAGATAGACAAGGCGGCAAATCATAATGAGGTGGTTATTATGGGGACTTCAACTACCCAGATATAGACTGGGAAACTGAAACTTCTATCTCATAAAGGAAACAGTTTCTTGGCAATAACCAAAGACAATTATCTCTCCCAACTGGTTCAGGACCCGACTAGAGGGACGGCCATACTGGACTTAGTATTAACCAATAGACCTGACAGAATAACAGACGTGCAGGTTAGGGGACACCTGGGAAATAGTGACCATAAAGTAATAACCTTCCAATTATCATTCAAAAGAGCGTTTCTACAGGGAGGAACAAAAATACCAAACTTCAAAAAAGCTAAATTTAGCCAACTAAGAAAGGCCATAGGCGTAACTGAATGGGATAAGGTCCTCACAAATAAAAATACAGCCACAAAATGGGATATCTTTAAAAGCATCCTAAAAGCTCATTGTGAGAGGTACATACCGTATGGGAATAAAAGGTTAAGGAACAAAAAGAAACCAATGTGGATAAACAGAACTGTAAAAAAAAGCAATAAAAGACAAAAAGAAAGCATATAAAACACTAAAACAGGAGGGTAGCACGGAAGCACTGAAAAACTATAAGGAAAAAAATAGAACATGTAAAAAACAAATAAAAGCGGCCAAACTAGAGATTAACTGCCAAAGAGAGTAAAACTAACCCTAAAATGTTCTTCAATTATATAAATGTTAAAAAGTATAAATCTGAAGGTGTCGGCCCTTTAAAGAGTAATGAGGGGGGATTCGCAGAGAGCGACGAGGAGAAAGCAAAGCTGTTAAATATTTTTTTCTCCAGTGTATTCACTGAGGAAAACAAACTGTCAGATGAAATGCTGAATGTTGAAATAAATTCCCCATTAAAAGTGTCCTGTCTGACCCAGGAAGAAGTACAACAGCGACTTAAAAAGATCAAAATAGACAAATCGCCAGGACCGGATGGCATACACCCCCGTATCCTAAGGGAATTAAGTAATGTCATAGCCATTTATTTCTGATATTTGCGGACTCTATACTGACAGGGAATGTCCCACAGGATTGGCGCATGGCAAACGTGGTGCCAATATTCAAAAAGGGTCCAAAAACAGAGCCTGGAAACTATAGGCCGGTAAGTTTAACATCTGTTGTGGGTAAACTGTTTGAAGGTTTTCTGAGAGATGCTATCTTAGAGCATCTCAACGGAAATAAGCAAATAACGCCATATCAGCATGGTTTCGTGAGGGATCGGTCATGTCAAACTAATTTAATCAGTTTCTATGAGGAGGTAAGTTCTAGACTTGACAGCGGCGAATCAATGGATGTCGTGTATCTGGACTTCTCCAAAGCATTTGACACTGTACCACATAAAAGGTTAGTATATAAAATGAGAATGCTCGGACTGGGAGAAAATGTCTGTATGTGGGTAAGTAACTGGCTGAGTGATGGAAAACAGAGGGTGGTTATTAGGCTACTTTCACACTTGCGTTCAGAGCGGATCCGTCTGGTATCTGCACAGACGGATCCGCTCATATAATGCAAACGCTTAGATCCGTTCAGAACGGATCCGTTTGCATTACCACGAACAAAAAAATTTTTTTTTTTTTTTTTTTTTTTTTTTTGTTAATGATAATGCAAACGGATCCGTTTTGACTTTACATTGAAAGTCAATGGGGGACGGATCCGTTTGAAAATTGAGCCATACTGTGTCAAATTCAAACGGATCCGTCCCCATTGACTTAGGCTACTTTCACACTAGCGTTCGGGGCTCCGCTTGTGAGCTCCGTTTGAAGGCTCTCACAAGCGGCCCCGAACGGATCCGTCCAGTCCTAATGCATTCTGAGTGGAGGCGGATCCGCTCAGAATGCATCAGTCTGGCAGCGTTTATCCTCCGCTCCGCTCAGCAGGCGGACACCTGAACGCTGCTTGCAGCGTTCGGGTGTCCGCCTGGCCGTGCGGAGGCAAACGGATCCGTCCAGACTTACAATGTAAGTCAATGGGGACGGATCCGTTTGAAGTTGACACAGTATGGCTTAATTTTCAAACGGATCCGTCCCCCATTGACTTTCAATGTAAAGTCTGAACGGATCCGTTTGCATTATCATGAACAAAAAAAAAAAAAAAAAAAAAATTTTTTTTTTTTTTTTTTTGTTCATGGTAATGCAAACGGATCCGTTCTGAACGGATCCAAGCGTTTGCATTATAGGTGCGGATCCGTCTGTGCAGATACCAGACGGATCCGCACCAAACGCAGGTGTGAAAGTAGCCTTTGGACGGATCCGTTTGCCTCCGCACGGCCAGGCGGACACCCGAACGCTGCAAGCAGCGTTCAGGTGTCCGTCTGCTGAGCGGAGCGGAGGACAAACGCTGCCAGACTGATGCATTCTGAGCGGATCCGCCTCCACTCAGAATGCATTAGGACTGGACGGATCCGTTTGGGGCCGCTTGTGAGAGCCTTCAAACGGAGCTCACAAGCGGACACCCAAACGCTAGTGTGAAAGTAGCCTTAACGGTACACACTCAGATTGGGTCACTGTCACTAGTGGAGTACCTCAGGGGTCAGTATTGGGCCCTATTTTCTTCAGTATATTTATTAATGATCTTGTAGAAGGCTTGCATAGTAAAATCAGTAATTAACACTGAAGAGGACAGTATACTACTACAGAGGGATCTGGATAGATTGCAGGCTTGGGCAGATAAGTGGCAGATGAGGTTTAACACTGACAAATGTAAAGTTATGCACATGGGAAGGAATAATGCAAGTCACCTGTACATACTAAATGGTAAAACACTCGGTAACACTGACATGGAAAAGGATCTAGGAATTTTAATAAACAGCAAACTAAGCTGTAAAAACCAGTGTCAGACAGCTGCTGCCAAGGCCAATAAGATAATGGGTTGCATCAAAAGGGGCATAGATGCCCGTGATGAGAACATATTCCTACTATATTACAAATCATTAGTCAGACCACACATAGAGTACTGTGTACAGTTCTGGGCTCCAGTGAACAAGGCAGACATAGCAGAGCTGGAGAGGGTCCAGAGGAGGGCAACTAAAGTAATAACTGGAATGGGGCAACTACAGTACAATGAAAGATTATCAAAATTAGGGTTATCCACGTTAGAAAAAAGACGACTGAGGGGAGATCTAATTACTATGTATAAATATATCAGGGGTCAGTACAGAGATCTATCCCATCATCTATTTATCCCCAGGACTGTGACTGTGACGAGGGGACATCCTCTGCGTTTGGAGGAAAGAAGGTTTGTACACAAACATAGAAGAGGATTCTTTACGGTAAGAGCAGTGAGACTATGGAACTCTCTGCCTGAGGAGGTGGTGATGGTGAGTACAATAAAGGAATTCAAGAGGGGCCTGGATGTATTTCTGGAGCGTAATAATATTACAGGCTATAGCTACTAGAGAGGGGTCGTTGATCCAGGGAGTTATTTTGATTGCCTGATTGGAGTCGGGAAGGAATTTTTTATTCCCCTAAAGTGAGGAAAATTGGCTTCTACCTCACAGGGTTTTTTTGCCTTCCTCTGGATCAACTTTAGGATAACAGGCCGAACTGGATGGACAAATGTCTTTTTTCGGCCTTATGTACTATGTTACTATGTTACTATGTTACGACTCGCTCCCGGCCTCCACAGCATTCACTCAGTGTGCCATCCCTGGCCGAATGCACTTGTCCATGTGTCCGTGGTTAAGTGGACCTTCCCAGTAACTGCGTTGGTCAGGGTACTTGTGATGTTACGAGACACATGTTGGTGTAAGGCGGGCATGGCACACAGTGATAAATAGTGGCAGCTGGGGACTGCGCAATGAGGGATGGCCACCGACATCAGGCTGCAGAAGGCCTCAGCGTCCACAAGCCTAAATGGCAACATTTCCAGGGATAGTAATTTGGAAAGTTGTGCATTTAGTGCTATGGCCTGTGGGTGGGTGGCTGGGTGGCTGGGTATTTGCGCTTGCATTCAAATGCCTGGGGTAAGGACATTTGTTTGCTGCGCTGGGACACTTAAGTAGATGTGATCAATGAAGGTGCTGGAAAAGGTCCAGATGTGCACAATTTGCACATGAGACGTGGCACGAATAGTTTAACTGCCCGCAGTGGCCTATTACATGGTATTTAGCTCAGGATGCGCTAAAAATATATATTGCTGCTGTCACACACAATTGTCCTTAATTTGGGTCTCTGAAATTTTTTTTGTATAAAAACCTTCCTATTACACTCCCTACACTCTGTCCCTTTCTATACACAGCTCTCCCTAACACTGAGCAATTTAGCGCAGGTTGCGCTACAAACATATATTGCTGCTCTCACTAGTGATGAGCGGCAGAGGCAATATTCGAATTCGCAATATTTCGCAAATATTTTGTACAATATTTGTCATATATTTGCGAATTCGAGAATTTGAGATTATATTTTTGATTGCGAAAGTCAGTAATGTAGTATTTGCTTAATGCGTGCGAAATACAGGCGTGGGTCACTTATGCTACATTTTTAAAGCTGGTATAAGTTTCCTGAGACTGGAGAAAATGGTTGGCAAGGCAGAACATTATAATAGCTTCAGATGCAGATAGAGTGCTCCAGTATATATGTGCTTGCAAATTTTCATCAATTAATGATGCGCATATTTTTTCGCAATACGTGCAACTTGTGACATCACAGCACTTTGTCTGTAGCATGTATGTATGGACAGCGGAACTTATTACACTGCCTGACACCCTGCACTGGAACCTATCAGCTACACTATACACTCACCTAAATAATTATTAGGAACACCTGTTCTATTTCTCATTAATGCAATTATCTAGTCAACCAATCACATTTGTTGGTGCCAGACGGGCCAGTCTGAGTATTTCACAATCTGCTCAGTTACTGGGATTTTCACGCACAACCATTTCTAGGGTTTACAAAGAATGGTGTGAAAAGGGAAAAAAATCCAGTATGCGGCAGTCCTGTGGGCGAAAATGCCTTGTGGATGCTAGAGGTCAGAGGAGAATGGGCCGACTGATTCAAGCTGATAGAAGAGCAACGTTGACTGAAATAACCACTCGTTACAACCGAGGTATGCAACAAAGCATTTGTGAAGCCACAACACGCACAACCTTGAGGAGGATGGGCTACAACAGAAGAAGACCCCACCGGGTACCACTCATCTCCACTACAAATAGGAGAAAGAGGCTACAATTTGCACGAGCTAACCAAAATTGGACTGTTAAAGACTGGAAAAATGTTGCCTGGTCTGATGAGTCTCGATTTCTGTTGAGACATTCAAATAGTAAAGTCCGAATTTGGCGTAAACAGAAAGAGAACATGTATCCATCATGCCTTGTTACCACTGTGCAGGCTGGTGGTGGTGGTATAATGGTGTGGGGGATGTTTTCTGGGCACACTTTAGGCCCCTTAGTGCCAATTGCGCATTGTTTAAATGCCACGGGCTACCTGAGCATTGTTTCTGACCATGTCCATCCCTTCATGACCACCATGTACCCATCCTCTGATGGCTACTTCCAGCAGGATAATGCACCATGTCACAAAGCTCGAATCATTTCAAATTGGTTTCTTGAACATGACAATGAGTTCACTGTACTAAAATGGCCCCCACAGTCACCAGATCTCAACCCAATAGAGCATCTTTGGGATGTGGTGGAACGGGAGCTTCGTGCCCTGGATGTGCATCCCTCAAATCTCCATCAACTGCAAGATGCTATCCTATCAATATGGGCCAACATTTCTAAAGAATGCTATCAGCACCTTGTTGAATCAATGCCATGTAGAATTAAGGCAGTTCTGAAGGCAAAAGGGGGTCCAACACCGTATTAGTGTGGTGTTCATAATAATTCTTTAGGTGAGTGTAGATCAATCTAACCTACCCTGACTATCTCCCCCTAACTATCTGAATTATATATATAAGTGAACTGTTTAATGTAATAAAACAAAGCACAGAGCGCAGCAATGACACTGCTGTCTCTTTCATAACTGCAATAAACTTTAGAAAATAGCTGCTGGGGAGGTTCTTATATAGTAACCTAGTAACATAGTACATAAGGCCGAAAAAAGACATTTGTCCATCCAGTTCGGCCTGTCATCCTGCAAGTTGATCCAGAGGAAGGCAAAATAAACCTGTGAGGTAGAAGCCAATTTTCCTCACTTTAGGGGAATAAAAAATTCCTTCCCGACTCCAATCAGGCAATCAGAATATCTCCCTGGATCAACGACCCCTCTCTAGTAGCTATATCCTGTAATATTATTACACTCCAGAAATACATCCAGGCCCCTCTTGAATTCCTTTATTGTGCTCACCATCACCACCTCCTCAGGCAGAGAGTTCACATAGTCTCACTGCTCTTACCATAAAGAATCCTTTTCCATGTTTGTGTACAAACCTTCTTTCCTCCAAACGCAGAGGATGTCCCCTCGTCACAGTCACAGTCCTGGGGATAAATAGATGATGGGATAGATCTCTGTACTGACCCCTGATATATTTATACATAGTAATTAGATCTCCCCTCAGTCGTCTTTTTTCTAACGTGAATAACCCTAATTTTGATAATCTTTCAGGGTACTGTAGTTGCCCCATTCCAGTTATTACTTTAGTTGCCCTCCTCTGGACCCTCTCTAGCTCTGCTATGTCTGCCTTGTTCACTGGAGCCCAGAACTGTACACAGTACTCCTAGTCCTGATCAAAAGTTTAAGACCACTTGAAACATGGGGAAAAAATCAAATTTAGCATAGCTGGATCTTAACAAGGTTCCAAGTAGAGCTTCAACATGCAACAAGAAGAAATGGGAGTGAGACAAAACATTTTTTGAGCATTCAATTTAATGAAAACAACGAATAAACTGAAACAGGCTGTTTTTCAGCTGATCAAAAATTTAGGACCACATGCCTTTAAAAGGCCAAATCTGTGTAAAGATGTGGATTTATTATCATTTTCTGTCAGATAGTCACACGTTGTGATGGCAAAGGCAAAAAAACTCTCCCTTTTGAACGTGGTCAGGTTGTTGAACTGCATAAGCAGGGTCTCTCACAGCGCGCCATCGCTGCTGAGGTGGGACGCAGTAAGACAGTCATTTGGAATTTCTTAAATGATCCTGAGGGTTATGGAACAAAAAAGTCAAGTGGAAGACCCAAATAAATTTCATCAGCACTGAGCCGGAGGATCCAATTGGCTGTCCGTCAAGACAATGGACGATCCTCGACCCAAATTAAGGCCCTTACTGGTGCTGACTGCAGCCCCATAACAATCAGACGGCATCTGAGACTGAAGGGCTTCAAAAACTAAAAACTTCTTCAAAGACCTCGTCTCCTTGAACGCCACAGAACTGCTCATTTGGACTTTTCAAGTGAGCACCAAACATGGGACATTCAAAAGTGGAAGAAAGTTTTATTCTCTGATGAGAAAAAATTCAACCTTGATGGTCCTGATGGTTTCCATCGTTACTGGCATGACAAGCAGATCCCACCTGAGATGTTTTCTATGCGCCACAGTGGAGGGGGCGCCATAATGGTCTGGGGTGTTTTTTACTTCAGTGGAAAAATGGAGCTTCAGGAAGTGCAGGGTCGTCAAACGGCCGCTGGCTATTTCCAGAAGTTGCAGAGAGCATTCCTCACGACTGAGGGCCCTCTTCTGTGTGGTAACGACTGGGTTTTTTAACAGGACAACGCTACAGTACACAATGCCCGCAGGACAAGGGATATCTTCCAGGAGAATAACATCACTCTTTTGGCCCATCCTGCGTGTTCCCCTGATCTAAATCCAATTGAGAACCTTTTTTGAGGTGTGGTCCTAAAATTTTGATCAGCTGAAAAACAGCCTGTTTCAGTTTATTCGATGTTTTCATTAAATTGAATGCTCAAAAAATGTTTTGTCTCACTCCCATTTCTTCTTGTTGCATGTTGAAGCTCTACTTGGAACCTTGTTAAGATCCAGCCATGCTAATTATGATTTTTTTGCAATTTTTCAAGTGGTCTTAAACTTTTGATCAGGACTGTATACTAAGGGGTAGGCAATAGTGTTGATCACGAATATTCGAATTGCGAATTTTAATCGTTAATATCGGCACTTTGAGAATTCGCGAATATTTAGAATATCGCAAAATATATTCGTAATCGCGAATATTCTATTTTTTTTAAAAATGCTAATTTTATGAGAATTTTCGCAATCAAGAAAATAATGCCTGGAGATCATGATTTTGCGAATTCTCGAATATATGGTGAATATTCGCCCAAATATTCGTGAAATATTGCGAATTCGAATATTGCCCCTGCCGCTCATCACTAGTAGGCAACTTTTCTAATGGTTGCTAGTGATGTTGCATAGCTGTTACAAAGCCTTCTCATTGGCCCACAAGCTAGAAGAAGGGAGGGATGATCACCTGATGTGTATTGTGTTTAAAAGAACTAACGAATATTCGTCATTACGAATATATATCACTATATTCTAAATATTCGTGAATTCTCGAAGTGCCGATATTCGCAATAAAAATTTGCTTTTCGAATATTTGCGCTCAACACTAGCTGTTACACACAATAGTCCTTACAAGGACTTTTGGGTCTATGAAACATTTTTGTAGAAAAATTAAATTCAATTACACTCCCTTCACTCTCTGTCCCTTCCAATGTTCAGCTCTCCCTGACTTAGAATGAGCCGAACCCGCGTCATCGGGTGCAATATAGCACCCGATGACGCGATCCGGCCAACCAATCACTGTAATGCCAGTAGCCAACATGGCTACTGGCATTACAGTGAGGGCAGTACTTTACCTGCACATTTATTGGCTTAGCAGCCGCGAAACGTGCGGGAAGGAGACTGGAGCATTGCGCTCGAGCACTTACGGTACTCGGCCGAGCATGTGATGCTCGAGCCAAACTGATATTCGGCCGAGCATGCTCGCTCAACACTAATTATGGCTAAAACATCAGTATTATTTTCCCACATATTATGCATTCATATATAATCGGAAGTATGATATATATTATTTTTAGTAATTACAAATTTTTTACAATTACAAAAAAAAATATTAAATATATAAATTTTATTTAGCCTCTATTTATGAAATGTTTCTGGCGGACTTTGAACTCACAACCTGAGTTACTACTAGTAAGTATTCCTAGACAGCAGAAGTCTCATATTTTATTTTATTTTTTGATAGCTGGCCATGCAGCTCTATAGTGTAGTGGTTAAGATTCTTGGCTATTATATAGAATGTTGTGAGTTTGAATCCCGCCAGAAACTTTACAGAAATAGAGGCTAAATTCGATTTAAAAACACTGACTCGAGCATCGCGCTCGAGCACCCACGATATTCGGCTGAGCATAGCTGCCCAACGCTATACGTGACGTGTAACCTCCTAGCATTACATCATTAAGAAAGGCACAGTCACATTGCATTTGTGCCGAATTTATAAAATCTGTGCACCTTGTTAATAATAATGAGGCTACAAGAGAACACAAATACAGACTTTAAAATGACACAAACAAAACCAATTGATAAATGTCCCCCTATATGTATTTTGTATCACCGTAATTGTATTGACTAAGAGAGTGAAATTATCGTGTTATGTATGCTGCATAACGTTGCAAAATTCACAATGTAAAAAGGTATTTTTTTTCCATTCCTCTCTAGAAAGAGTTAATAAAAGTTAAATCAATGATTAGTGTCCACAACACTACATATAGCTGACTTCGATCTGAATTTCATACTTCATACTTACCTTATCCATTTGCTCATAACGAGCTTGCCGCCGCCATCTTGATTGAAGATCTCGCACGCAATCCCATAGGTGACGATGTGTGATGTCACCAATGCCAAACGTCATGATGGGTCTCACCAGATCTTCAAGCAAGATGGCAGCACCCAGCCCGTTTCTAGCAAATGAATCAGGTAAGTATTTAATTTTATTTTACACTCTGTTATTTATTTCAGATGCCGTGATCCTATACGAACGCGGAATTTGAGGAATACAATGACGGGGAGCGGCACAATCGCTGTCATTGCTCTCACTATTTACAAATAAATGTGCTTCGTGACGAAGTAATTCGTCACAAAGCAAATTTTTTTGTAAAATTCGCCAAAGCAGCCGAATCGAATTTTTGAATAATTCACTCATCTCTAATCATATGTATCCTAAAATGGTGCTATTAAAAACTACATCATCTAGATTGTGAGCCATACTGGGAACAGGGTCTCATGTGAATGATGCTAATTTCTGTACACCTTTGTGGAATATGTTGGTACCATACATGCAACAGGAAATAAATATTGCAATTATTACCACTTCTTTGCCAGATATATTTCTGCATTCGGATCTGTATGTTGTACTAAAAACTGGCTTAGATTGAACCACATAAAGTTTATATCAATACTCATCATGCTCCTCATGAAAAGAATGACATATACTGTTTAAGTTTGTGTTAAAACATATCTAGATGCATATTATGAAAATGACGACATAATTATCTTTCAGAACCACAGAAGCTCATCTAACTAGCAATGAAAAAAAATATATATACTATATTAAAATCTGTCTTAAGGCTGCTGCCATCAGAAGCTTACCAAGTCTGAAGATGAGAGACAATAATGCAGGGAAGGTGTGATTTTGGAAATAAATGGAGGAAATAACTTTAAAGTGCAATTTTCATTAGCTTTTATACGTTCCCTAAACACATCTGCTTCACAAGTTGATAACCCTAAAGGCATAGTACAAGATTTTCTAGTGGATTGTGCAGCGGAGAGAGAACACAAAACCAAATAAAAGTATTAACTTCAGATGCATATTAAAAGGTAATATCAATCATACCACAGTAACAAGGTGCAATAGTAACACTCAGACATTTGGAGTATTGATAGCTTCATTCTGTTATCATTATTCTTTAAAGTCATTTATTTATTTGCTACAAAAAAAGAGGCAATCCACAGTATTTTCTATTTCTCACAAATAAAAAAACATGAAGCTTCTGATTCCCCCCTTCAAGAGGGCCAGTTTTCGCCCTCCTGCCCAGGCCATTTTTTGCAAATTTGACATGTGTGACTTTATGTGGTAATAACTTTGGAACACTTTTACTTATCCAAGCCATTCTGAGATTGTTTTCTTGTTACACATTGTACTTCATGACAGTAATAAATTTGAGTCAATATATTTCACCTTTATGAAAAAATCCTAAATTTGCCAAAAATATGGAAACATTTGCAATTTTCAAAATTTCTACTTCTCTGCTTTTAAAACTAAAATTGATCCCTCATAAAATATTTATTACTTAACATTCCCCATATGTCTACTTCATGTTGGCATAATTTTGTAAATATCATTTTTTCCAAATTTCCAAAACCCACTTTTTAAGCACCACTTCAGTAGTGATGTCGCGAACATAAAATTTTCCGTTCGCGAACGCCGAACGCGAATTTCTGCAAATGTTCGCGAACGGGCGAACCGCCATAGACTTCAATAGGCAGGCGAATTTTAAAACCCACAGGGACTCTTTCTAGCCACAGTAGTGATGGAAAAGTTGTTTCAAGGGGACTAACACCTGGATTGTGGCATGCCGGAGGGGGATCCATGGCAAAACTCCCATGGAAAATTATGTAGTTGACGCAGAGTTGGATTTTAATCCATAAAGGGCATAAATCACCTAACAATCCAATTTTTTTTTGAACAATGTGGTTTAAAACATCCAGTGTGTGTATACGATCAGGTATGATGTTGTATCGATCAGGTAGTGTAAGGGTTACGCCCGCTTCACAGACATTGACAGACCAAACTCCCCTTTTAATGCACCGCAAACAACCGCAAACAGTCCATTTGCCCAACCACAAACTCCCCATTTGTTCAAGGTTGGATACCAAGCTAGCCATGTCCCGTTGATGTCATTGAAGGTTTCTTCCTCCACCCAGCCACGTACAACACCAAGGGTCCCTGAAAGGTGAATTGAATTGATTTTTCGAACGGGGAGATGGTTAAAAAAATGCTGGCTCCCTCCCCTTTGTTTGAATCCACGGTCACTGCGTCCGGTGCCGTGCAATTTACTGCCCCACCCGAAATGAGTGGTATTTTCTGTAGTTCTCTCTTCTCATCAGTTTAATCCCTGTTACGTCCCCAATCTGGGGTCCATTTATTAAATTGATTTTTCGAACGGGGAGATGGTTAAAAAAACGCTGGCTCCCTCCTTTTTGTTTGAATCCAAGTCACGGTCACTGCGTCTGCGCCGTGCAATTTACTGTCACACCCTATATGAGTGCTATTTTCTGTTGTACTATTCTCATCAGTTTAATCCCTGTTACGTCCCATATCAGGGTGGGATTGCCCTTTGTGAAAAAAAATTTAGGCCGGGTACCTTCGACTGCCTTCACAGTGACAGACCAAACTCTGATACACCAAAATTAATTGATTTTAGGAACCGAGAGATGAAAAAAGCAGCTTGGTCGGTCCTCTTACTCCCAAGTTGGGGCACTGCACGTGCACGGAGCAATGTGCTGTGACACCCTATATGAGTGGTGTCTTAACTAGTACTATTCCTATCAGTTTAATCCCTGTTACGTCCCCTATCCGGGGACGTGTGTCGAATTGATTAACCATTGTCGAATTAACGAACCATTACGACATCCTGGAATAATTTAGTTCTGAGCTTTGTACTTGCTTTGTATTGGAATTGATGGGGATTTTTTTAATTGTCTGCATTATTTCTAATAAACTATTAAGAGACTTTATTATGATTTTTTTATTTTATGTATTAAAAACCCACCCATACAACTTAAAAAAAATAAATAAAAAAATGTATGTTTTTTATATTAAAAATTATCCAGCCGATCGCTTTTGGTCTGATCATAACGAAGCAACGGCCTTATCATCTGGGGTGTGGCAACATTGCCAACACACTCATAGAGGTGATGATCGCTTCATTGTGATATGCAAGCCCCTTCACCACAACAAGGTAACGATCACGAAGGGGAATTGACACTTGTATGTGCCTTTTTTTTTTGTTTTGTTTTTGCAGCCACAGTGCAGCACCAGAGGCCAGAAAAATTGGAAAGGTGACTAAAACATTGCGGCTTGAACCCTAGTTGGTGGCGGAGAATTCACGAAAGTCATTCGGTATGCAGACATTAAATACAGCAGCGTGGGGACCATTTTGAGGCCAAGGCATGTCATCAGGCCCTTTGTTAGTCAAACGTATCCCCCACTGTCAGTCCCTTCGGGATCCATGCCTCATTAATCTTAATGAAGGTGAGGTAATCAACACTTTTTTGACCGAGGCGACTTCTTTTGTCAGTGACAATGCCTCCTGCTGCACTGAAGGTCCTTTCTGACAGGACACTTGAAGCGGGGCAGGCCAGAAGTTCTATCGCAACATGGGATAGCTCAGGCCATAGGTCAAGCCTGCACACCCAGTAGTCAAGGGGTTCATCGCTCCTTAGAGTGTCGATATCTGCAGTTAAGGCGAGGTAGTCTGCTACCTGTCGGTCGAGTCGTTCTCTAAGGCTGGATCCCAAAGGGCTGTGGCAATGTGTAGGACTGAAAAAGCTCTGCATGTCCTCCATCAACAACACATCTGTAAAGCGTCCTGTCCTTGCCGCCGTGGTCGTGGTAGGAGGAGGATTACTTTCACCTCTTCCCCTGTTAGATTCCCGTTGTGCTGTGACATCCCTCTTATAAGCTGTGTAAAGCATATTTTTTAGTTTTGTTTTGAACTGCTGCATCCTTTCTGACTTTCGGTAAGTTGGTAACATTTCCGCCACTTTCTGCTTATACCGGGAGTCTAGTAGCGTGGCCACCCAGTACAGGTCGTTCTCCTTCAGCCTTTTTATATGAGGGTCCCTCAACAGACATGACAGCATGAAAGACCCCATTTGCACAAGGTTGGATGCCGAGCTACTCATTTCCCATTCCTCGTCCTCACTGATGTCATTGACGGTCTGTTCTTCACCCCAGCCACGTACAACACCACGAGTCCCAGATAGGTGACAGCAACGAGCACCCTGGGATGCCTGCTGTGGTTGGTCTTCCTCCTCCTCAAAGCCACATTCCTCCTCTGACTCCTCTTCCTCACACTCCTCTTCCAGCGTTGCCGCAGGTCCAGCAAGCGATGATGACAAGGCTGTTTCTGGTGGTGATGGTGACCACAACTCTTCCTCTTCACTCTCATCTACAGCCTGATCCAGCACTCTTCGCAGTGCACGCTCCAGGAAGAAAACAAATGGGATGAGGTCGCTGATGGTGCCTTCGGTGCGACTGACTAGGTTTGTCACCTCCTCAAAAGGACGCATGAGCCTACAGGCATTGCGCATGAGCGTCCAGTAACGTGGCAAAAAAATTCCGAGCTCCGCAGAGGCTGTCCTAGCACCCCGGTCATACAAATACTCGTTGACGGCTTTTTCTTGTTGGAGCAGGCGGTCGAACATTAGGAGTGTTGAATTCCAACGTGTCGGGCTGTCGCAAATCAAGCGCCTCACTGGCATGTTGCTTCGGCGCTGAATGTCTGAAAAGTGCGCCATGGCCGTATAGGAACGCCTGAAATGGCCACACACCTTCCTGGCCTGCTTGAGGATCTCCTGTAAGCATGGGTACTTAGACACAAAGCGTTGTACGATGAGATTCAACACATGTGCCATGCACGACACATGTGACAACTTGCCCAAATTCAATGCCGCCAACAAATTGCTTCCATTGTCACACACCAATTTGCCGATCTCCAGTTGGTGCGGGGTCAGCCACTGATCCACCTGTACGTTCAGGGCGGACAGGAGTGCTCATCCGGTGTATCTCTCTGCTTTCAGGCAAGTCAACCCCAAGACAGCGTGACACTGTCGTATCCGGGATGTGGAATAGCCCCTGGGGGAGCTGGGGGGATTCAGTTGATGTGCAGCCAGACGCCGCAGCAGAAGAGGACTCAGCCGAGGAGGTTATGGAAGAGGATGGAGTAGGAGGAGTAGAGGAGGTGGCTGTAGGCCTGCTTGCAAGTCGTGGCGGTGTCACCAACTCCACTGCAGAGACACGCATTCCATGCTTGTCAGCCGTCAGCAGGTTGACCCAATGCGCAGTGTAGGTGATATACCTGCCCTGACCGTGCTTTGAAGACCATGTATCAGTGGTCAGATGGACCCTTGCCCCAACACTGTATGCCAGAGATGCCATGACTTCCTTTTCAATCACTGAGTAGAGGTTTGGGATTGCCTTTTTTGAAAAAAAAATTTGTCCGGGTACCTTCCACTGTGGTGTCCCAATAGCGACAAATTTTTTGAAGGCCTCAGACTCCACCAGCTGGTATGGTAAAAACTGGCGGGCTAAGAGTTCCGTCAAGCCAGCTGTCAGACGCCGGGCAAGGGGGTGACTCTGGGACATTGGCTTCCTACGCTGAAACATTTCCTTTACAGACACCTGACTGTGGGCAGATGAGATGGAACTGCTGAAGGTGAGAGGTGGAGTGGCGGGTGGTTGAGAAGGGGGCAAGGAGGTCAGCAATGGTTGACGTGGCTGAAGATGCTGGACCAGGAGGAGGATGGTGGCTTTGAGGTTGTGTGCTGCTTCTACTCGTCATCATGTGTTGATCCCATAGGCGTTTGTGATGTGCGATCATGTGCCTTCGCAAAGCAGTTGTACCTAGGTGGGTGTTGGATTTCCCACGACTCAGTTTCTTTTGGCACAGGTTTCAAATGGCATCGCTTTTGTCAGAGGCAGACACACAAAAAAAATGCCACACTGCTGAGCTTTGCAATGACGGCATTCTGGTGGTGGCAGCACCATGTGTTGATTAGCATGCTGTCTGGCTGACCCCGGGTGCCGATACATGCTGTCTGACTGTGCCACTAGCTCCTTGTGATGACCTCCCCTGCTTCCAACTCGTCTCCTCCTTCTCTCTGTCTCCCCTTCTGAACTTTCCCCCTCTTTTTCTTCTCTTCGAGCAGGTACCCACGTGGCATCCACGGACACATCGTCATCATCAACCACTTCACTTGTATCTGACACCTCAGCAAAGGAAGCAGCAGCGGGTACAACATCATCATCATCATCATCACACTGTACGTCCATGTGTGTAATGCTGCCTGACTTAGACATATCCCTGTTATCTCCATCCTCTGGCAATAATGGTTGCGCATCACTAATTTCATCCAAATGATGTGTAAATAACTCCTCTGAGGGATCAAGTGAAGCGGCTGTGGTGGCTGTGGTGGTAGTGGTGGTGGTGGCGGCGGGCGGGAGAGTGGTAACTTGAGAGCAGGTGACCAAAGCTGAGCTGGAGGAGGATGGTGCGTCAAGGTTCTTAGCGGAAGCTGTTGAAGATTGGGTGTCCTGTGTAAGCCAGTCAACAATTTTTTCAGAATTTTTGGGGTTCAGGGTACGTGGCCTCTGAACACTGGGCATTATTCCAGGGCCAGTGGAAATCACAGCACCACGAACACGACGGCCCCTGCGGCGTGGCCTGCCTCTGCCTGTCATTTTTTATTACATACAGTGGCGGAAATAATTATTTGACCCCTCACTGATTTTGTAAGTTTGTCCAATGACAAAGAAATGAAAAGTCTCAGAACAGTATCATTTCAATGGTAGGTTTATTGTAACAGTGGCAGATAGCACATCAAAAGGAAAATCGAAAAAATAACTTTAAATAAAAGATAGCAACTGATTTGCATTTCATTGAGTGAAATAAGTATTTGAACCCTCTAACAAAAAAAGACTTAATACTTGGTGGAAAAACCCTTGTTTGCAAGCACAGAGGTCAAACGTTTCTTGTAATTGATGACCAAGTTTGCGCACATTTTAGGAGGAATGTTGGTCCACTCCTCTTTGCAGATCATCTCTAAATCCCTAAGGTTTCGAGGCTGTCTCTGTGCAACTCTGAGCTTGAGCTCCCTCCATAGGTTTTCGATTGGATTAAGGTCCGGAGACTGACTAGGCCACTCCATGACCTTAATGTGCTTCTTCTTGAGCCACTCCTTTGTTGCCTTTGCTGTATGTTTTGGGTCATTGTCGTGCTGGAACACCCATCCACGACCCATTTTCAGTTTCCTGGCAGAGGGAAGGAGGTTGTCGCTCAGGATTTCACGATACATGGCTCCGTCCATTTTCCCGTTTATGCGAATAAGTTGTCCTGTGCCCTTAGCAGAAAAACACCCCCAAAGCAAAATGTTTCCACCCCCATGCTTGACGGTGGGGACGGTGTTTTGGGGGTCATAGGCAGCATTTTTCTTCCTCCAAACACAGCGAGTTGAGTTAATGCCAAAGAGCTCTATTTTGGTCTCATCAGACCACAGCACCTTCTCCCAGTCACTCTCTGAATCATTCAGGTGTTCATTGGCAAACTTCAGACGGGCCTGCACATGTGCCTTCCTGAGCAGGGGGACCTTGCGAGCCCTGCAGGATTTTAATCCATTGCGGTGTAATGTGTTTCCAATGGTTTTCTTGGTGACTGTGGTCCCTGCTAATTTGAGGTCATTAACTAACTCCTCCCGTGTAGTTCTAGGATGCTTTTTCACCTTTCTCAGAACCATTGACACCCCACGAGGTGAGATCTTGCGTGGAGCCCCAGAGCGAGGTCGATTGATGGTCATTTTGTGCTCCTTCCATTTTCGAACAATCGCACCAACAGTTGTCACCTTCTCTCCCAGCTTCTTGCTAATGGTTTTGTAGCCCATTCCAGCCTTGTGCAGGTCTACAATTTTGTCTCTGACATCCTTGGACAGCTCTTTGGTCTTTCCCATGTTGGAGAGTTTGGAGTCTGCTTGATTGATTGATTCTGTGGACAGGTGTCTTTTATACAGGTGACTAGTTAAGACAGGTGTCCTTAATGAGGGTGACTAATTGAGTAGAAGTGTCTAACCACTCTGTGGGAGCCAGAACTCTTAATGGTTGGTAGGGGTTCAAATACTTATTTCACTCAATGAAATGCAAATCAGTTGCTATCTTTTATTTAAAGTTATTTTTTCGATTTTCCTTTTGATGTGCTATCTGCCACTGTTACAATAAACCTACCATTGAAATGATACTGTTCTGAGACTTTTCATTTCTTTGTCATTGGACAAACTTACAAAATTAGTGAGGGGTCAAATAATTATTTCCGCCACTGTAAGTGTTACTATGCGTGCAAGGTACTGTGCCACCCTATATAAGTGGTGGGCAGTGAGCACAGTACAGTCTGCGTGGGCCTGACACACACGGGCTTGCAAATGGGATTAGATCACAGAAAAATATTAAATAGAATTTTTATTTATCTGCAAGGTATTTGTGAGTGAATGACACCCTGTAACGGTATAAGTGGAAGTCTAGCCACTAGCCAGCGGACACAATACAGTCTGTGTGGGCCTGACACACACGGGCTTGCAACTGTGATTATATCACAGAAAAATATTAAATAGAATTTTTATTTATCTGCGAGGTATTTATGAGTGAGTGACACCCTGTAACGGTATAAGTGGAAGTCTAGCCACTAGCCAGCGGACACAATACAGTCTGTGTGGGCCTGACACACACGGGCTTGCAAATGGGATTAGATCACAGAAAAATATTAAATAGAATTTTTATTTATCTGCGAGGTATTTGTGAGTGAATGAAACCCTGTAACAGTATAAGTGGAAGTCTAGCCACTAGCCAGTGGACACAATACAGTCTGTGTGGGCTTGACACACATGGGCTTGCAAATCGGATTAGATCACAGAAAAATATTATATAGAATTTTTTTTATCTGCGAGGTATTTGTGAGTGAGTGACACCCTGTAATGGTATAAGTGGAGGTCTAGCCACTAGCCAGTGGACACAATACAGTCTGTGTGGGCCTGACACACATGGGCTTGCAAATGGGATTAGATCACAGAAAAATATTAAATATAATTTTTTTATCTGAAAGGTATTTTTTGTCACACCCTGTATGAATGGTGTGCACACAGTACTGTCTGTGACTGAGCCTGCAGCTTCTCACACACGGGCAGGCAACTGCAATATAGGTATATATAAAATAAAATAAAAAAAGCAGACTGATGTACCAGCCCTGAAAAGGGCTTTTTGGGGTGCTGTCAGGACGCTGTTCTTACAGCAGATGAGTCTGTGGACACAGAACACTGCCCTAGCTAACGCTTTCCCTATTGAATCAGCAGCAGCAAGCAGCACTGTCCCTCCTCTCACACACGGGCAGGCAACTGCAATATATGTATATATAAAAAAAAAAAAAAGCAGACTGATGTACCAGCCCTGAAAAGGGCTTTTTGGGGTGCTGTCAGGACGCTGTCCTTACAGCAGATGAGTCTGTGAACACAGAACACTGCCCTAGCTAACGCTTTCCCTATTGAATCAGCAGCAGCAGCAGCACTGTCCCTCCTCTCACTGAGAATGCAGCTTCCGAATGAATCTAAAATGGATGCTGTCCAGGAGTTGGGAGGGTCTGCTGCTGATTGGCTGTAATGTGAGTTACAGGGTCAAAGTTTACTCAATGATGATGTATAGGGGCGGACCGAACATCGCATATGTTCGCCCGCCGCGGCGAACGCGAACAAGCTATGTTCGCCGGGAACTATTCGCCGGCGAACTATTCGGGCCATCTCTACACTTCAGTTCTGAAGTCACTTTGTTGGGCTTATAGTAATAGAAACCACCCTTAAATGACCCCCTTTTAGAAACTACACCCCTCAAGTTATTCAAAACTGATTTTACAAACTTTGTTAACCATTTAGGTGCTCCACAAGAATTAAAGGAATATTGAGATGAAATTTCTGAATTTAACTATTTTGTCAGATTTTCCATTTTTGCAGTTTCCAAGTCCCATCTTTAAAAAAGAAAAAAAGAGAAAAGAAAAAGAGAAAGAAAAAAGTAGATAATAATAATAATAATAAGAATAATAAGAATAATAATAAGAGATACTATGTGGTATATATAAATTAATTTATGCATCAAAAATGCATACAAATCGCATTAAAAACTCAGGTGCGTTTTTTTCAGACTTTTTGGATTCTTCAGGTCATGGTTTTTTTTAAGAACTATTTTGATACATATATATTAATATATCAATGCATATTTATTATTGATGTTTTATCCTACAGTATATGATACGCTTTTGATGTAATACACAACTGTTTATGGTAATAATCCAGCTCGGGTTTTCTTTATGTGGCTATCATTTGCATCTCCACCCCCAATTAACACATTTCCCTTTAAAAAGGGCCAAGTGAAAGTATGCTGCCTACCACTGAGGAAGGAGCCTGTAGCTCCGAAACCCGTTTGATTTTATAATGTAATGGCAGCATAAGATTCTGATGAGTTAAAGACTAAAGCACAGATCTACATTCCTTTATTGGATCTCAACAGCGCACAACAAATCACAGATACCGCTCCTGTCTAAGCTGTACACTCCATCAATGATGGTCAGTTCGCAGTGTTCGCCAGCGAACACATGCGTGCTGCCATCTTTAGTAAGGTAGACCCCCCCTGTCCGGTGATGCACAGGTAAGCCCTTACCTGTGCCGGGAGTCGGTCTTAAATCAAATGCAGTCACCGGGAGCACTGCGAACTGACCATCACTGCACTCCATACCAAGAAGCATTCGGGGCGCCCTGCGACCAATCAAGAATCAGCTCCCGATCACATGGGACACCACATAGGATGCTCTATCGGCGTGTGAAATGTACCCAGCCACCGGGAAGTAGAGACTCCTGTAACACAGAGGGCGTTCTTAAGGAGTGGTAACGTACATACCATCACACTCAATCGCTGCTATATGTGTTCTGAATTGCTATAACTTTGACTTTTATATTCAGTCACTTTCGTACTCAGTAACACTGAGTCTACTATATTATTTTTATACTCAGCTATATTATATTTGTACTCAGCCATATTGAACTTGCTACACTGACTTTGTACTCAGCCATACTGAGTTTGCCATATTAACTTTGTACTCAGCCACAAGGTGTTTGCCAACTTTGTGTTCAGCTATACTGAATTTGCTGTACCATGTATTCAGCTACATCGTGGCTGCTATATTACTTTTGTACTCAGCTATACTGGGTTTGCCTGAAAGAAACTATCAATCTATTACAGCTTTACCATTGAATTATATGGAATAACCACCTGCTAAAATCATTATAACGTTACTGCTGACAAGTTCAAAGTGATCAAGTGAATTAGATCACCATTTTTCTACAAATACATCATCAATTGATGATATACGAACTTTGCGTTATTTCAACTGATTAATTAGCGGAACACCTTTGAATTGCTACTATCCGAACTGGTACTTGTTTGCCATTAGAGGATGGAACTTATATTTAATTTTTAGACCTTATATTCCAATGAAATTATACAGGAAACCATCCTTCTTAATCTTATGGTCATAAATGTATATACAGTCAGGTCCATAAATATTGGGACATCGACACAATTCTAACATTTTTGGCTCTATATACCACCACAATAGATCTTAAATGAAACGAACAAGATGTGCTTTAACTGCAGACTGTCTGCTTTATTTGAGGGTATGTACATCCAAATCAGGTAAACGTTGTAGGTATTACAACAGTTTGCATATGTGCCTCCCACTTGTTAAGGAACTAAAAGTAATGGGACAGAATAATAATAATAAATCAACTTTCACTTTTTAATAATTGGTTGCAAATCCTTTGCAGTCATTTACAGCCTGAAGTCTGGAACGCATAGACATCACCAGACGCTGGGTTTCATCCCTGGTGATGCTCTGCCAGGCCTCTACTGCAACTGTCTTCAGTTCCTGCTTGTTCTTCGGGCATTTTCCATTCAGTTTTGTCTTCAGCAAGTGAAATGCATGCTCAATCGGATTCAGGTCAGGTGATTGACTTGGCCATTGCATAACATTCCACTTATTTCCCTTAAAAAACTCTTTGGTTGCTTTTGCAGTATGCTTTGGGTCATTGTCCATCTGCACTGTGAAGCGCCGTCCAATGAGTTCTGAAGCATTTGGCTGAATATGAGCAGATAATATTGCCCGAAACACTTCAGAATTCATTCTGCTTTTGACAGCAGTCACATCATCAATAAATACAAGAGAACCAGTTCCATTGGCAGCCATACATGCCCACGCCATGACACTACCACCACCATGCTTCACTGATGAGGTGGTATGCTTTGGATCATAAGCAGTTCCTTTCCTTCTCCATACTCTTCTCTTCCCATCACTCTGGTACAAGTTGATCTTGGTCTCATCTGTCCATAGGATGTTGTTCCAGAACTGTGAAGGCTTTTTTAGATGTCGTTTGGCAAACTCTAATCTGGCCTTCCTGTTTTTGAGGCTCACCAATGATTTACATCTTGTGGTGAACCCTCTGTATTCACTCTGGTGAAGTCTTCTCTTGATTGTTGACTTTGACATACATACACCTACCTCCTGGAGAGTATTCTTGATCTGGCCAACTGTTGTGAAGGGTGTTTTCTTCACCAGGGAAAGAATTCTTCGGTCATCCACCACAGTTGTTTTCCATGGTGCGTTCCGATGCGTTGCTTCTTTTTAAGAATGTTACAAACAGTTGTTTTGGCCATGCATAATGTTTTTGCTATCTCTCTGATGGGTTTGTTTTGTTTTTTCAGCCTAATGATAGCTTGTTTCACTGATAGTGACAGCTCTTTGGATCTCATCTTGAGAGTTGACAGCAACAGATTCCAAATGCAAATAGCACATTTGAAATGAACTCTGGACCTTTTATCTGCTCATTGTAATTGGGATAATGAGGGAATAACACACACCTGGCCATGGAACAGCTGAGAAGCCAATTGTCCCATTACTTTTAGTCCCTTAACAAGTGGGAGGCACATATGCAAACTGTTATAATTCCTACAATGTTCACTTGATTTGGATGTAAAAACACTCAAATTAAAGCTGACAGTCTGCAGTTAAAGCACATCTTGTTTGTTTCATTTCAAATCCATTGTGGTGTTGTATAGAGCCAAAAATGATACAGTTGTGTGAATGTCCCAATATTTATGGACCTGACTGTATATATATATATTTTTTTATTTTATTGCTTTTTACTAGTCATTTTTCTGAATCAGCCAAATTGATGTGGGATGTGGTGGAGAATTTGTGAACCAACATTCGGTACTTTTTTTTGGCCTATATAGCCAATAATAGTAGATCGTCCCCATTATAAGGAGCTGAATGTTCGTTCTTGAATTTAGGAAACTACAACGACACAGTGTATATATTAGGTAGGAGATCCGGATCGATGCTAGTGCGGAATTCTTATTTTGTATACTATTGTCTCTTGTTTTTAGTTTAATAAATGTTGATCTATTGACATAATCTGGAGTATTCTGTATACCATCAGATAATTGAGTGCCCTCCAATCTATATTACATATTTTTTTCTACAAATCGATAACGGGTGTATCGAGGAGTGTGCACCTTCTCTATACGTGGTGGTAGGTGGAGCCACTGTTATTTTTGTATTTGTCCAGATTTTCAATTTTTATAATTTTTTTTCTTGCAACACATCAAGAGTTAACAGCCAAACAAAACTCAATGTTTATTACTCTGCTGTAAGACCGCGCGGAGGGCGCAGAACGAATGGAGCACCGCATGGTTTTTGGAAGGCAGATTTTGCTGGACTGGTTTTTAGACACCATGTCCCATTTGAAGCCCCTCAGATGCACCCTTACAGTAGAAACTCCCAAAAGTGAACCCATTTTGGAAACTATGGGATAAAGTGACAATTTTATTGGTATTATTTTGGGGTACATATAATTTTTAATTGCTCTATATTACTTTATTGTGTGGTAAGGTAACCAAAAATGGCTGTTCTGGCACAGTTTTCATTTTTAGTTTTTTATAATGTTCATCTGAAAGGTTAGATCGTATACTATTTTTATAGACCAGGTTGTTACAGACGTGATGATATCAAATATGTCTACTTTCTACTTACATAATAAAGCATTAAAAAAAAAAATGTTTTTGTGTCTCCATTTTCTTAACGCCATATTTATTTTATTTTTCTGTCGATCGTCTTGTGCAGGGGCTTGTTTTTTGCAGGAAGAGTTGGTATTTTTATTGGTACAATTTTTGGGTACATATGATTTTTTGATCATTCATCATTACATTTGTGGGGCAAGGTGACCAAAAAATTGGTTGTTTTGGCACCGTTTTTATTTATTTATTTTTACAGCATTCACCTGTGGGGATAAGTCACGTGATATTTTTATAGAGCAGGTCGTTATGGATGCAGCGTTACATAATATGTCAACTTTTTTTTATTTATTTCACTTATTGTGTTTATTAACACAATGATAGCATTTTTTAAACAAAAAGGGTTAATTACTCTTACCAGTAATTGGTTTCTCCAATAGCCTCCACAACGGCACTTACAGGAGGGTGTCCCTGCCCCAGGACAGGAAACAATGCAGAAGCACATTATTTAAAAGGCCTCCTCCCCTTACCTATTCAGTCAATAAGAGAGGACACGGAAGTGACGCAAGAAAAAATATGTCTTAACATCCATAAATTACATCATTTGAAGACAGCAAAAAAGGAAGGAAGCTATTGGAAAAACCAATTACCGGATCGAGTAATTAATCCTTTTCCCCGGCGCCTCCACAACGTCACTTACAGGAGGATTAACAGAGTAATTTAAATTATAGAGGGACCACAGCAGAAAGAATTCTGCAGCCAAAGGACAAGTCCTGGTTCCTGAGAATGTCCAATTTATAATGATTGAAAAAAGTCATAGGGCTTGCCCACGTGACTGCCCTGCAGATTTGGTCTAGAGATACTGATGTAGATTCTGCCCATTAAGGCGACACTGCTCGAGTAGAATGGGCTCTTATTTAGAGATGTCGCGAACATAAAATTTTCCGTTCGCGAACGGCGAACGCGAATTTTCGCAAATGTTCCCGAACGGGCGAACCAGGCGAACCGCCATAGACTTCAATAGGCAGGTGAATTTTAAAACCCACAGGGACTCTTTCTGGCCACATTAGTGATGGAAAAGTTGTTTCAAGGGGACTAACACCTGGACTGTGGCATGCCGGAGGGGGATCCATGGCAAAACTCCCATGGAAAATTACGTAGTTGACGCAGAGTCGTGTTTTAATCCATAAAGGGCATAAATCACCTAACATTCCTAAATTTTTGGAATAACGTGCTTTAAAACATCAAGAATGATGTTGTATCGAGGACCCAACAGGAAAAAGGCCTCATCTATAAGATCATAGTCGAGGGCAAACAAGAAAACCAACTATATAAACCTAAAGTGTCGTTCAACAAACAACAAATGAATGCCCAATATATTAAAAATATATATTTTATTTCATAATAATTGATAATACATAATAATTAGAATATTAAGGATAACAAAAATTCATTTAGAGAGTCAGCAGAAGAACTCCGGATGCCGCTGTCCCCCGGCCAGTGTCTCTATAACCCACCACAAGATGGAACACATGTAGGGCATGTATGAAATACGCGATGTGGTGATTAAACAGAGAATAAGGGGATATAAAATATATACCCTAAAAGGTAATATAGTCTGTAATCATCACCTGGATGCGTAGCTGCAGGATGAGACACCTGAATCCTAATATATCACAAATGCAAACATGGACAAAAAATATATAAATGATAAATTGCCCATATGGGATACTCAGAGTGGATGAGGCCCCATAGACCAGACCAGACTAAAAAGCTGTAAGCAAAAGGACTCAACCTAAAGTATAAGATGGAAAATCTTTGCCTGTCCTGTGCCTGTTGTCTCTGCCCTCCACCATGTCTCAGGGTATGTTGTGATTTTCCATCTCATACTTTAGGTTGAGTCCTTTTGCTTACAGCTTTTTAGTCTGGTCTGGTCTATGGGGTCTCATCCATATCCCATATGGGCAATTTATCATTTATATATTTTTTGTCCATGTTTGCATTTGTGATATATTAGGATTCAGGTGTCTCATCCTGCAGCTACGCATCCAGGTGATGATTACAGACTATATTACCTTTTAGGGTATATATTTTATATCCCCTTATTCTCTGTTTAATCACCACATCGCGTATTTCATACATGCCCTACATGTGTTCCATCTTGTGGTGAGTTATAGAGACACTGGCCGGGGGACTGCGGCATCCGGAGTTCTTCTGCTGACTCTCTAAATGAATTTTTGTTATCCTTAATATTCTAATTATTATGTATTATCTATTATTATGAAATAAAATAGATATTTTTAATATATTGGGCATTCATTTGTTGTTTGTTGAACGACACTTTAGGTTTATATATGATGTTGTATCGATCAGGTAGAGTAAGGGTTACGCACGCTTCACAGTGACAGACCAAACTCCCCGTTTAACGCACCGCAAATAACCGCAAAAAGTCCATTTGCAAAACCGCAAACTCCCCATTTGCACAAGGTTGGATACCAAGCTAGTCATGTCCCGTTCCTTGTCCTCACTGATGTCATTGAAGGTCTCTTCCTCCACCCAGCCACGTACAACACCAAGGGTCCCCGAAAGGTGACAACAAGCCCCCTGGGACGCCTGCTGTGGTTGGTCTTCCACCTCCTCAAAGCCACCTTCCTCCTCTGACTCCTCTTCTTCAGACTCCTCTCTCTGCGTTGCCTCTCTCTGTGTTATTATAAGGTGTGTTAAGTAGTACTATTCCTATCAGTTTAATAGCTGTTACGTCCCTTATCAAGGGACGTGTATGGAATAGATTTTAGGAATCGGGAGATAGAAAAAGATGCTTGGTCGGTCCTTCTACTTCCAATTTGGGGCACTGCGCTTGCAATGTACTGTGCCACCAGATAGGAGTGGTGTGTTAAGTAGTACTATTCCTATCAGTTTAATCCCTGTTACGTCCACTAGTATTATTATTATTATTATTATTATAAGGTGTGTTAAGTAGTACTATTCCTATCAGTGTAATCCCTGTTACGTCCCCTATCAGGGGACGTGTATGGAAAAAGATGCTTGTTGGTCCTCCTAGTTCCAATTTGGGGCATCGCGCGTGCGCCGTGCAATGTACTGTGCCACCAGATAGGAGTGGTGTGCTAAGTAGTACTATTCCTATCAGTTTAATCCCTGTTACGTCCCCTATCAGGACACGTGTATGGAATAGATTTTAGACAACCGCAAAGAGTTGTCAATAGTTGACACACTCATGACATAAATTTTATTCCTCTATGCGTCAATCTTGGTGTAGTGATGACTGCGCTCGTGCGCACATTTGGGAGATTGCAGGCGATGGGGTTTTTTCAAAGCCTATGGTCGTGCTAAGGTAGTTCAGTGACAGTTAAGTGACCCAGAAAACAATGATTCTGCAGTGTGGGCCCATTGTTGGCCTAGTAGACTTTAATGATTACCTTAGATGATCACAAAGAAAATTTATGTTTTTTCTATGCAAAATTATCCAGCCGATCACTTTTGGTCTGTTCGCAAGGAAGCAACGACCTTATCTGGGATGTGTAAACATTGCCATTGCCAACACACTCATAGAGGTGGTCACTTCATTATGATTCGCAAGCCCCTTCACCACAACAAGGTAACGATCACGAAGGGGAATTGACACATGTATGTGCCTTTTTTTTTGTTTTGTTTTTGCAGCCACAGTGCAGCACCAGAGGCCAGAAAAATTAGGCATGTACACATGCCTGAAAAATTAGGTAATGTTGCAGTCACTGCTGTAGCAGCGGCCAGAAAAAATGATGTTTCCCAGGCAGAAAGTGCCCTAAAACATTGCGGCTTGAACCCTAGTTGGTGGCGGATAAGTCACGCAAGTCATCCGGCATTCAGAGATAAAATACAGCAGCGTGTGGACCATATTTAGCCCAAGGCAGCTCATCTCATCAGGCCTTTTTTAGTTGAATGTATCGCCCACAGTCAGTCCCTTTGGGATCAATGCCTCATTCATCTTAATAAAGGTGAGGTAATCTAGACTTTTTTGACCTAGGCGACTTCTCTTCTCAGTGACAATACCTCCTGCTGCACTGAAGGTCCTTTCTGACAGGACACTTGAAGCGGGGCAGGCCAGAAGTTCTATCGCAAATTGGGATAGCTCAGGCCACAGGTCAAGCCTGCACACCCAGTAGTCAAGGGGTTCATCACTCCTCAGAGTATCGATATCTGCAGTTAAGGCGAGGTAGTCTGCTACCTGTCGGTCGAGTTGTTCTCTGAGGGTAGACCCCGAAGGGCTGAGGCGATGCGTAGGACTTAAAAAGCTCCACATGTCCTCCATCAACAACACGTCTGTAAAGCATCCTGTCCTTGCCGGCGTGGTCGTGGTAAGAGGAGGATTACTTTCACCTCTTCCCCTGTTAGATTCCCATTGTGCTGTGACATCACCCTTATATGCTGTGTAAAGCATACTTTTTTATTTATTTTGGAATTGCTGCATCCTTTCCGACTTGCGGTAATTCGGTAATATTTCAGGCACTTTCTGCTTATACTGGGGGTCTAGTAGCGTGGCCACCCAGTACAAGTCGTTCTCCTTCGTCCCTCAACAGGCACGACAGCATGAAAGACCCCATTTGCACAAGGTTGGATGCCGAGCTACTCATGTCCCGTTCCTCGTCCTCAGTGATCTCACTGAAGGTATGTTCTTCCCCCCAGCCACGTACAACACCACGGGTACCAGATAGGTGACAACAACGAGCACCCTGGGATGCCTGCTGTGGTTGGTCTTCCTCCTCCTCCTCAAAGCCACATTCCTCCTCTGACTCCTCTTCCTCACACTCCTATTCCAGCGTTGCCGCAGGTCCAGCAAGCGATGCTGATAAGGCTGTTTCTGGTGGTGATGGTGACCACAACTCTTCCTCTTCACGCTCATCTACGGCCTGATCCAGCACTCTTCGCTCCAGGAAGAAAACAAATGGGATGATGTCGCTGATGGTGCCTTCGGTGCGACTGACTAGGTTTGTCACCTCCTCAAAAGGACGCATGAGCCTACAGACATTGCGCATGAGCGTCCAGTAACGTGGCAAAAAAATTCCCAGCTCCGCAGAGGCTGTCCTAGCACCCCGGTTATACAAATACTCGTTGACGGCTTTTTATTGTTGGAGCAGGCGGTCGAACATTAGGAGTGTTGAATTCCAACGTGTCGGGCTGTCGCAAATCAAGCGCCTCACTGGCATGTTTCGCTGCTGGATATCTGAAAAGTGCGCCATGGCCGTGTAGGAACGCCTGAAATGACCACACACCTTCCTGGCCTGCTTGAGGACGTCCTGTAAGCCTGGGTACTTATGCACAAAGCGTTGTACGATCAGATTACACACATGTGCCATGCACGGCACATGTGTCAACTTGCCCAAATTCAATGCCGCCAACAAATTGCTTCCGTTGTCACACACCACTTTGCCGATCTTCAGTTAGTGCGGAGTCAGCCACTGATCCACCTGTGCGTTCAGGGCGGACAGGAGTGCTGGTTCGGTGTGACTCTCTGCTTTCAGGCAAGTCAATCCCAAGACGGCATGACACTGTCGTATCCGGCATGTGGAATAGCCCTTGGGGAGCTGGGGGGTTGCCGTTGATGTGGAGCAAGACGCAGCAGCAGAAGAGGACTCAGCCGAGGAGGTTATGGAAGAGGATGGAGTAGGAGGAGTAGAGGAGGTGGCAAAAGGCCTGCCTGAAAATCGTGGCAGTGTCACCAACTCCTCTGCAGAGCCACGCATTCCATGCTTGGCAGCCGTCAGCAGGTTTACCCAATGCGCAGTGTAGGTGATATACCTGCCCTGACCGTGCTTTGCAGACCAGGTATCAGTGGTCAGATGGACCCTTGCCCCAACACTTTGTGCCAGACATGCTATTACTTCCTTTTGCACAATCGAATACAGGTTGGGGATTGCCTTTTGTGCAAAGAAATTTCGGCCGGGTACCTTCCACTGCGGTGTCCCAATAGCTACAAATTTTTTGAAGGCCTCAGACTCCACCAGTTTGTATGGTAAAAGCTGGCGGGCTAAGAGTTCAGACAAGCCAGCTGTCAGACGCCGGGCAAGGGGGTGACTTTGTGACATTGGCTTCTTACGCTCAAACATGTCCTTGACAGACACCTGTGGGCAGATGAGCAGGAACTGCTCAAGGCGAGAGAAACGGAGTGGCGGATGGTTGAGAGGGGGCAAGGAGGACAGCAGTGGTTGACGTGGCTGAAGATGCTGGACCAGGAGGAGGATGGCGGCTTTGAGTTTGTGTGCTGCTTGTGCTCATGTGTTGATCCCATAGGCGTTTGTGATGTGCGATCATGTGCCTTGGCAAAGCAGTTGTACCTAGGTGGGTGTTGGACTTCCCACGACTCCGTTTCTTTTGGCACAGGTTGCAAATGGCATCGCTGTTGTCAGAGGTATTCTGATGGTGGCAACATCATGCGTTGATTGGCGTGCTGTCTGGCTGACCCCGGGTGCTGATGCATGCTGTCTGACTGTGCCACTAGCTCCTTGCGACGACCTCCCCCTGCTTCCAACTCGTCTCCTCCTCCTCTCTGTCTCCCCATCAGAACTTTCCCCCTGTTCTTCTCTTGGAGCTGGCACCCACGTGACATCCACGGACACATCGTCATCATCAACCGCTTCACTTGTATCTGACAACTCAGCAAAGGAAGCAGCAGCAGGTACAACATCATCATCATCACACCGTACGTCCATGTGTGTAATGCTGCCTGACTGAGACATATCTTTGTTATCTACATCCTCTGGCAATAATGGTTGCGCATCACTCATTTCTTCCAACTGATGTGTAAATAACTCCTCTGACAGATCAAGTGAAGCGGCTGTGGTGCTAGTGTTGGTGGTGGCAGCAGGCAGGCGAGTGGTAACTTGAGAGGTGCCTGAAGCTGAGCTGGAGGAGGATGGTGCATCAAGTTTCCGAGCGGAAGCTGTAGAAGATTTGGTGTCCTGTGTTAGCCAGTCAACTATGTCCTCAGAACTTTGAGTTCAGGGTACGTGGCCTCTGAACACTGGGCATTATTCTAGGGCCAAAGGGAATCACAGCACCACGACCACGACGGCCCCTGCGGGGTGGCCTGCCTCTGCCTGTCATTTTTTTTAGATTAGTTTAGTTGTACTATGTGTGCAAGCTACTGTGACACCAGATATGAGTTGCGCTGGTGACACTATGCACTTGCAGCAGGGCCTTAAACACACAAACACGTGCAGGCAACTGACTGCTATTTATTCACAGTCAAAATTGTTGTTTTTCTTTAAATGTAATCTACTGTTACACCAGATATGAGTTACTCTGGTGACACTGTGTCATGCCCCACTTTGACGATGTGCGGAGGTCGGCCAGGATTGCAGCACGAGTTTAGTGTTTGTGTCACAACTGTGACTGATCCAGACAGGTCTGGGAGGAGAAGGTCGCAGCGACTTGCTACTCGCGATAGCTTGTGAGTTTGCTCCGTGGTTCAGGGTATGTCATCTGGGTTTTGCCTTGTGAACCTTTTTGTCCTGACTGGGAGTTTGTAGGCATCCTTCTCAGGTGAGTCCTGTCTGCCACTCCCAGCTACTATATTAGTTTCACTTTCACTTGCAGTCATTGCCAGATATAGTCCTTACTTCCAGTTCTATTCTGACCTTTGAAGGAGATCGTTTGATGGTGTTGCTGTGGAGCTCTTGTCCGGCGTGGACTGTCGTGATTGGGATCGCCTTCTCTGCTCGTGACTGGATAAGTCTATCTCTGATATAGTTTGTTTGTTGCTGTCTTCCCCTGCTGTTCTCCTAGACATGAGTGATGGTGACTAGTGCTCCCATCGGCCTTTCCCCACTCTAGGCTTGTTAGGGTGACTGAAGGTTTTAGGCATCCTGCTCGCCGCACGGGTTCACACCCCGTCTAGGGTATCAGGGCAGACAGGTGCCAGCTTAGGGTTAGTCAGGGGTGGCCATACTATTCCCATCCGTAGATAAGGGTCCCCCTTCCCCTCCGTCTGGTGCGACACGACTGCTGCTGTGGTAGCGGTCGTGACAGTTTGTTTTGGAGTCGTGCTGGATCCGCCCCTCATCAGGTGCACTGGGTGGAGTCATTAGTTTAAATAGCTCCTCAGCCCAGTGCCCTGAGCGGATTATACTCATCATTGTGGTCTTGGAAGCTAGGAAGGAAGGTTGGCTGTCTGTTCCAGCTCAGGAAGTTGTGTTGTTTCTAGTTGGTTGTTTTGTGTCATCTATCCCATCCAGGTTCTGTGCGAGCTGGCTGCTCCTATTTCCCACTTCACCATCTCAGGGAATTCAGGGTTTTGTCAGCCCAGGCACGGGGACACCTCATACCTACCTTAAAGGTCTGTAAGTGGGCTGAGCAGTGCAGAGAAAGAGGCCAGGGATTAGCTAGGAGGTGACCCTTCCCCTGTCTCTCGCCCAGAGCCTGGTTGGTGCGTTATCTGTTATACTGAGTGCACGCCCGCCGTGACATTATAATCCGCCATACTGTGACTGCCATCACTCAGCGCTTTTGTGATGGCGTCAATTGATGCACTGAGTGACCGCATGCAGGGTTTATCCCTAGAGGTTGCTGATCTGCGTAGTTCGGTCACACAGTGTCAGAGGTTTCTGGCATCAGGTACAGGTCAAATTGGTGGGGAGCCTAAAGTCGCTCTTCCTGAGAGATTTACAGGGGGTACGGATGATTTTTTCCGCTTTAAAGAGTCATGCAAATTGTACTTTCGACTGCGTCCATTTTCGTCAGGTAATGAAGATCAGAGGGTTGGTATCATCATGTCTCTGCTTAACCACTTCAGCCCCCCTAGCTTAAACACCCTTAATGACCAGGCCACTTTTTACACTTCTGACCTACCCTAATTTCACAGTTTATTGCTCGGTCATGCAACTTACCACCCAAATGAATTTTACCTCCTTTTCTTCTCACTAATAGAGCTTTCTCTTGGTGGTATTTCATTGCTGCTGACATTTTTACTTTTTTTGTTATTAATCGAAATTTAACGATTTTTTTGCAAAAAAGTGACATTTTTCAGTTTCAGTTGTAAAATTTTGCAAAAAAAACGACATCCATATACATTTATACTTTTTTCTCAAAATTTATTGTTCTACATGTCTTTGATAAAAAAAAATATGTTTGGGTAAAAAAAAATGGTTTGGGTAAAAAAAAATGGTTTGGGTAAAAGTTATAGCGTTTACAAACTATGGTACAAAAATGTGAATTTCCGCTTTTTGAAGCAGCTCTGACTTTCTGAGCACCTGTCATGTTTCCTGAGGATCTACAATGGCCAGACAGTACAAACACCCCACAAATGTCCCCATTTCAGAAAGTAGACACCCTAAGGTATTCGCTGATGGGCATAGTGAGTTCATAGAACTTTTTATTTTTTGTCACAAGTTAGCGGAAAATGATGTTTTTTTTTTTCTTACAAAGTCTCATATTCCACTAACTTGTGACAAAAAATAAAAACTTCCATGAACTCACTATGCCCATCACGAAATACCTTGGGGTGTCTTCTTTCCAAAATGGGGTCACTTGTGGGGTAGTTATATTTATCTCACCCAGCATGGGTATATGTAAAATGACACCCCAAAACACATTGCCCAACTTCTCCTGAGTACGGCGATACCAGATGTGTGACACTTTTTTGCAGCCTAGATGCGCAAAGGGGCCCACATTCCTTTTATGAGGGCATTTTTAGACATTTGGATCCCAGACTTCTTCTCACGCTTTAGGGCCCCTAAAATGCCAGGGCAGTATAAATACCCCACATGTGACCCCATTTTGGAAAGAAGACACCCCAAGGTATTCAATGAGGGGCATGGCGAGTTCATCGAATTTTTTATTTTTTTGGCACAAGTTAGAGGAAATGTTTTCTCACAAAGTCTCCCTTTCCGGTAACTTGGGACAAAAATTTCAATCTTTCATGGACTCAATATGCCCCTCAGCGAAAACCTTGGGGTGTCTTCTTTCCGAAATGGGGTCACATGTGGGGTATTTATACTGCCCTGGCATTCTAGGGGCCCTAAAGCATGGGAAGAAGTCTGGAATATAAATGTCTAAAAAATTTTACGCATTTGGATTCCGTGAGGGGTATGGGGAGTTCATGTGAGATTTTATTTTTTGACACAAGTTAGTGGAATATGAGACTTTGTAAGAAAATTTTTTTTTTTTCCAAAAAAATGTCTGAATGGAGCCTTACAGGGGGGTGATCAATGACAGGGGGGTTATCAGGGAGTCTATATGGGGTGATCACCCCCCTGTCATTGATCACCCCCCTGTAAGGCTCCATTCAGACGTCCGTATGTGTTTTGCGGATACGATCCATGTATCAGTGGTTCCGTAAAAATCATGCGGACGTCTGAATGGAGCCTTACAAGGGGGTGATCAATGACAGGGGGGTGATCAATGACAGGGGGGTGATCAGGGAGTCTATATGGGGTGATCACCCCCGTCATTGATCACTCCCCTGTAAGGCTCCATTCAGACGTCCGTATGTGTTTTGCGGATCCGATCCATGTATCAGTGGATCCGTAAAAATCATACGGACGTCTGAATGGAGCCTTACAGGGGGGTGATCAATGACAGGGGGGTGATCAATGACAGGGGGGTGATCAGGGAGTCTATATGGGGTGATCAGGGGTTAATAAGGGGTTAATAAGTGACAGGGGGGTGTAGTGTAGTGTGGTGCTTGGTGCTACTTATTACTGAGCTACCTGTGTCCTCTGGTGGTCGATCCAAACAAAAGGGACCACCAGAGGACCAGGTAGCAGGTATATTAGACGCTGTTATCAAAACAGCGTCTAATATACCTGTTAGGGGTTAAAAAAATCGCATCTCCAGCCTGCCAGCGAACGATCGCCGCTGGCAGGCTGGAGATCCACTCGCTTACCTTCCGATCCTGTGAACGCACGCGCGTTCACAGGAAATCTCGCGTCTCGCGAGATGACGCATATATGCGTGACTCTGCGCAGGGCTGCCGCCTCCGGAACACGATTCTGCGTTAGGCGGTCCAGAGGCGGTTAAAGGGGACGCGCAATCCTGGGCTTTTTCTCTGCCGCCCGGTTCTCTGGCTCTCCGGTCAGTGGAGGAATTTTTCCAAGCCCTGGGATTGATTTACGATGACCCAGATCGGGTCTCGATGGCAGAATCAAAATTGCGTAACTTACTACAGGGTAAACATACTGCAGAGGGTTACTGCACAGAGTTTAGGAGGTGGGCTACTGAGTCGGGGTGGAACGACCCCGCGTTACGTAGTCAGTTTTGTCAGGGGTTATCTGAAAGGTTGAAGGATGCCCTGGCTTTTCATGAGTATCCGGATACTTTAGAGAATGTAATGTCTTTGGCTATACGGTTGGATAGATGTATCAGAGAGAGGTGTAAGGGTCCCTCCGTGCAGGGGATCCCTCCTGCGTGTGGTTTTGTTTCTCCTACTGCCCAGGGTGATATTACTTATAACTCTGGGGTAGGGGAGGAACCCATGCAGTTAGGTCAGATATCTTGCCATTCTGATAGTAGAGACTTTAGAAAAGTGCACAATCTATGTTACTTTTGTGGAAAGAGGGGTCATTTCATTTTTTCTTGTCCTCATGTTAAATCACAGGTGGAAGAGAGAAAAAAAAAAAAAAACTTCCCTCACACTTGGTTGTATGAATGGTGTGGTGGAGCAGACAGGTATGCAAGCTCCCTGCAGTTCCCGTTTTCTCCTTTCAGCTATGGTGGTGCTAGAGTAAAAAAAAGTGTTTGTTGATGTATTCCTTGATTGTGGTGCTGGGGTAAACCTAATTGACTTTCTTTTTCTTCAAGGCCTGGGACTAAGTACTTGCACATTAGAGAACGAGATTCGTGTTTTTGCAATTGAGTCTTCCCCTCTTTCTCAAAGGAGCCTTACTCACATTGTTCATGGTATTCACTTAAGGGTGGGTGATTCACATGCTGAAATTATTTCTTGTTTTGTCATGAAGGATTTGCCAGCTCCTATAGTTTTGGGGTTGCCATGGTTGACTAGACATAACCCAATTATAGACTGGCAAGAGAAACAAATCATTGGTTGGAGCGAGTTTTGTTCGGATAATTGTCTTGGCACATCTATCTCTGGTGTGTCCATTACAGCTTTACCTCAGTATCTCTCGGATTTTGCGGATGTCTTTTCGGAGGGTGGGGCTCAGGAATTGCCCCCTCATCGAGACTATGATTGTCCAGTTAATCTCATTCCTGGCGCTAAGTTGCCAAAGTCTCGGCTTTACAACCTCTCTCAACCTGAAAGAGAGGTCATGCGAAAGTATGTCGCCGAGAGTTTGGCAAAGGGTCATATTAGACCATCTAAGTCTCCAGTGGCAGTAGGTTTGTTCTTTGTGAAGAAAAAAGATGGATCACTGAGACCGTGTTTGGATTTCCGGGAATTGAACTGTATTACAGTCCGGGATCCATATCCCCTGCCCTTGATCTCTGATCTTTTTGATCAGATTGTTGGAGCCAAGGTGTTCTCCAAGTTGGATTTGAGAGGAGCCTACAATCTGATCAGGATCAAGGAGGGGGATGAGTGGAAAATGGCCTTCAATACGCACGAGGGTCATTTTGAGAACCTGGTGATGCCTTTTGGGTTGACGAACGCGCCAGCAGTATTTCAGCGATTCGTCAATGACATTTTTCATCACTTGGTGGGGAGGTTCGTAGTAGTTTACCTGGATGACATTTTAATTTATTCTCCTGATCTGAAGACCCATCAGGATCATGTGAGACAGATTTTTACGATCCTTCGGGAGAATAAGTTATATGCCAAGTTGGAGAAATGTTTGCTTGCGATGCAAGAGCTTCCGTTCTTGGGATATATGCTTTCTGATTCCGGTTTTCGTATGGACCCCGAAAAGGTCCGGGCGGTTCTGGAGTGGGACCGACCAGAGAATCAGAAAGCTTTGATGCGGTTCTTGGGGTTTACAAATTATTATAGGAAATTTATTTCAAATTATTCCACCCTAGTAAAACCTATTATTGATATGACCAAGAAGGGCGCCGATGTCTCTGTCTGGTCGGATGAGACATTGCAGGCCTTTTCGGCTGTTAAGGAGCGTTTTGCATCCGCTCCCATTCTGGTGCAGCCGGATGTGTCTCAACCATTTGTAGTGGAGGTTGATGCATCAGAGGTGGGGGTTGGGGCGGTGCTGTCACAGGGTTCATCTCCTGGCAAGTGGGTCCCGTGTGCCTTCTTCTCCAAGAAGCTCTCGGTCGCCGAGAGGAATTATGATGTTGGAGATAGAGAGTTGTTGGCTATCAAGTTGGCCTTTGAGGAATGGCGCCACTGGTTGGAGGGGGCGTCTCACCCCGTTACGGTGTACAGTCGTGGCCAAAAGTTTTGAGAATTTCATAAATATTGGAAATTGGAAAAGTTGCTGCCTAAGTTTTTATAAAAGCAATTTGCATATACTCCAGAATGTTATGAAGAGTGATCAGATGAATTGCATAGTCCTTCTTTGCCATGAAAATTAACTTAATCCCAAAAAAATCTTTCCATTGCATTTCATTGCTGTCATTAAAGGACCTGCTGAGATCATTTCAGTAATTGTCTTGTTAACTCAGGTGAGAATGTTGATGAGCACAAGGCTGGAGATCATTATGTCAGGCTGATTGGGTTAAAATGGCAGACTTGACATGTTAAAAGGAGGGTGATGCTTGAAATTATTGTTCTTCCATTGTTAACCATGGTGACCTGCAAAGAAACGCGTGCAGCCATCATTGCATTGCATAAAAATGGCTTCACAGGCAAGGATATTGTGGCTACTAAGATTGCACCTCAATCAACAATTTATAGGATCATCAAGAACTTCAAGGAAAGAGGTTTAATTCTTGTTAAGAAGGCTTCAGGGCGTCGAAGAAAGTCCAGCAAGCGCCAGGATCGTCTCCTAAAGAGGATTCAGCTGCGGGATCGGAGTGCCACCAGTGCAGAGCTTGCTCAGGAATGGCTGCAGGCAGGTGTGAGCGTATCTGCACGCACAGTGAGGCGAAGACTTTTGGAAGATGGCCTGGTGTCAAGAAGGGAAGTAAAGAAGCCACTTCTCTCCAAAAAAAACATCAGGGATAGATTGATCTTCTGCAGAAAGTATGGTGAATGGACTGCTGAGGACGGGGGCAAAGTCATATTCTCCGATGAAGCCTCTTTCCGATTGTTTGGGGCATCTGGAAAAAGGCTTGTCCGGAGAAGAAAAGGTGAGCGCTACCATCAGTCCTGTGTCATGCCAACAGTAAAGCATCCTGAGACCATTCATGTGTGGGGTTGCTTCTCATCCAAGAGAGTGGGCTCACTCACAATTTTGCCCAAAAAGACAGCCATGAATAAAGAATGGTACCAAAACACCCTCCAACAGCAACTTCTTCCAACAATCCAACAACAGTTTGGTGAAGAACAATGCATTTTCCAACACGATGGAGCACCGTGCCATAAGGCAAAAGTTATAACTAAGTGGCTAGGGGACCAAAACGTTGACATTTTGGGTCATTGGCCTGGAAACTCCCCAGATCTTAAACCCATTGAGAACTTGTGGTCAATCCTCAAGAGGTGGATGGACAAACAAAAACCCACTAATTCTGACAAACTCCAAGAAGTGATTATGAAAGAATGGGTTGTTATCAGTCAGGAATTGGCCCAGAAGTTGATTGAGAGCATGCCCAGTCGAATTGCAGAGTTCCTGAAAAAGAAGGGCCAACACTATAAATACTGACTCTTTGCATAAATGTCATGTAATTGTCGATAAAAGCCTTTGAAACGTATGAAGTGCGTGTAATTATATTTCACTACATCACAGAAACAACTGAAACAAAGATCTAAAAACAGTTTTGCAGCAAACTTAGTGAAAACTAATATTTGTGTAGTTCTCAAAACTTTTGGCCACGACTGTATACTGACCATAAGAATTTGGCATACCTGCAATCTGCCAAGCGTCTGAACCCTAGGCAGGCCAGATGGTCACTGTTTTTTACCAGGTTCAATTTTGTGGTTACCTTTCGCCCAGGGGTCAAGAACGTCAAGGCAGATGCCTTGTCTCGCAGCTTTCCTGGGGGAGGTGATTCAGAAGATCCGGCGCCGATTTTGGCGGATGGGGTGGTGGTCTCCGCTCTGTACCCTGAATTGGAGATGGAGGTGTTGGGAGCCCAGGAGGGGGCTCCTGGTTCTTGTCCCCCAGGGAGGTTGTTTGTTCCTGAGGGCCTACGATACAAGGTGTTCAAGGAACATCACAATACTGTTCTCGCTGGACATCCTGGTGGTAAGTCCACCTGTGATCTAGTATCCCGGAGGTTCTGGTGGCCAGGGTTACGTAAGAGCATTGAGAATTAGACAGCTTGTGAAACCTGCGCTCGGTCAAAGGTTGCTCATACTCGACCGCCTGGTTCACTTCTTCCATTGTCTATTCCATCTCGTCCTTGGACGCATTTGTCTATGGACTTTATTACGGATCTGGCGAGTTCCTCCGGGAGAACAGTGATTTTGGTGGTGGTTGACCGTTTCAGTAAGATGTCTCACTTTATACCACTAACTAGTCTGCCTAACGCTAAGACTCTTGCGCAGATTTTTGTGGATAATATTGTGAAATTGCATGGTATTCCTTCGGATGTGGTCTCTGATAGGGGACGGAGCGTACTAATCAAAACCTGGAGACCTACTTGAGGTGCTTTGTGGCTGAGAATCAGGAGGACTGGTCCTCCTTCTTGTCTTTAGCAGAATTTGCGTTGAATAACCGTAGACAGGAGTACACGGGTAAGTCGCCATTTTTTGGCGCATACGGTTTCCATCCCCAGTTTGGTACCTTCTCTGGGTCTGGTTCCTCTGGGATGCCAGAGGAGGAGAGATTCTCTTCTGCCTTATCCTCTATCTGGCGGAGGATTCAAGGGAATTTGGAGAGGATGGGTGAGAGGTATAAACGAATGGCTGACAAGAGACGTATGACTGGTCCGGACCTGTGTGTGGGTGATCTGGTGTGGTTGTCCACTAAAAATATCAAATTGAGAGTGCCATCTTGGAAACTGGGTCCAAGGTTTATTGGTCAGTATAAAATTTCTGCGGTGTTCAATCCTGTGGCGTTTCGGCTGGATCTTTCGCAGACTTGGAGGATCCATGATGAGTTCCACAGGTCTTTACTAAAAAAATATGTGAGACCGGTGGAACCATCGCCATTGCCTCCTCCTGTTCTAGTCGAGGGAAACTTGGAGTTTGAGATCTCTAGGTTTCTCGCCTCGAGAGTTCTTCGGGGTTCCCTTCAGTACCAGGTGCACTGGAGGGGATACGGTCCTGAGGAGAGGATGTGGGTTCCGGCGTCGGATGTCAACGCCAGCCGACTGGTGAGGGCTTTTCATAGGTCCCATCCGGATAAGGTTGGTCCGGGGTGTCCGGAGGTCACCCGTAGAAGGGGGGGTACTGTCATGCCCCACTGTGACGATGTGCGGAGGTCGGCCAGGATTGCAGCACGAGTTTAGTGTTTGTTTTGGAGTCGTGCTGGATCCGCCCCTAATCAGGTGCACTGGGTGGAGCTATTAGTTTAAATAGCTCCTCAGCCCAGTGCCCTGAGCGGATTATACTCATCATTGTGGTCTTGGAAGCTAGGAAGGAAGGTTGGCTGTCTGTTCCAGCTCAGGAAGATAAGTGTTGTTTCTAGTTGGTTGTTTTGTGTCATCTATCCCATCCAGGTTCTGTGCGAGCTGGCTGCTCCTATTTCCCACTTCACCATCTCAGGGAATTCAGGGTTTTGTCAGCCCAGGCACGGGGACACCTCATACCTACCTTAAAGGTCTGTAGGTGGGCTGAGCAGTGCAGAGAAAGAGGTCAGGGATTAGCTAGGAGGGGACCCTTCCCCTGTCTCTCGCCGAGAGCCTGGTTGGTGCGTTATCTGTTATACTGAGTGCACGCCCGCCGTGACACACTGTCACTATGCACTTGCAGCAGGGCCTTAAACACACAAACTTCTATTTATTCACAGTCAAAATTGTTGTTGTTTTTTTAAATGTAATCTACTGTGACACCAGATATGAGTTGCGCTGGTGACACTGTGCACTTGCAGGGCATGAAACACATGCGCGTGCAGGCAACTGACTGCTATTATATTACAGTCAAAAAAGTTTTTGTTTTTTTTTAAATGCAAGCTACTGTGACACCAGATATGAGTGGTGGCAATGGGAAGTGGGCACAGTATACGCTGTGAGCCTGATACACACGCTGGCAGGAAACTGCAATTAGATTACTCAGGGAAAAAAAAAAAAAGCAGACTGATGTTCTGGGGTGCTGTCCTTACAGCAGAGATCAGATGAGTCTTTCAGGACTGTAGTGGACACTGAATACACTAGCCTAGCTATCGATTTCCCTATTAAATCAGCAGCTGAATCTAAAATGGATGCTGTCCAGGCGGTGGGAGGGTCTGGGAGGGAGGGTATGATGCTGATTGGCTGGAATGTGTCTGCTGACTGTGAGGTACAGGGTCACAGTTTACACAATGATGATGAATAGGGGGCGGACCGAACATCGCATATGTTCGCACGCCGCGGCGAACGCGAACAAGCTATGTTCGCCGGGAACTGTTCGCCGGCGAATAGTTCGGGACATCTCTACTCTTATTCCGGAAGGGGGCTGAAGATCTATCTGCATATAAGCAAATGCAATAACATCTTTGATCCACCTTGCTATGGATGATTTGCTGGCTGCTTGTCCTTTATTCGGAACCTGATATTGGAGGAAGAGATGATCGGACTGCCTAAATTTACTGGTGGTGTGCAGGTATGCAGCAAGCTACTTCTCTCGTCCAAGTTGTGAAATTTTTTATCTCTTTCCGTAGTTGGAGATGGACAGAAGGAAGGTAACAAAACTTCTTGCTCACAACGAAACTTGGAGATAACTTTCGGTAGAAAGGAAGGACAATGCCTGAGAATTATGGGGTCGTCCAGGACTGTAAGATATGGAGGCTTGTGAGAGAACGCTTGGATTTCTCCAATCCTTCTAGCAGTTGTTATTGCTACAAGAAAAACTCTTTTGTAAATAAGCATCTTTAAAGAAATTTGATCAATTGGTTCAAATGGAAGTTCCGTCGGGACTGAGAGGACCAAGTTTAGGTCCCAGGGGGGAATGATGGAACAACAGGAAGGCAAACTTCTTGTCGCCCCCTTTAAAAAATGTTTGAGCAGGGAGTCCGCCAGTTTCTCATCCAGAAAGGCACTTAACGCTGAGACTTGTACCTTGAGCGTTGAAGATCGGAGACCTTTATCCAATCCCTGCAAAAAACGTAGAACCTGAGGAATGTCTGGAGAAAGGCAATTAATTGAAAAGGACAAAAAAGCATTCCAGGTTCTTAAATAAATTCTAGACATTATCGGTAGAGTTGAGCAGACACCTGGATGTTCGGGTTCGACGGGTTTGGCCGAACTTCACAAAAAAGCTCGAGTTCGGGACCCGAACTTGACCCCGAACCCCATTGAAGTCAATGGGGACCCGAACTTTTCAGCACTAAAATGGCTGTAAAAAGGTCATGGAAAAGGCTAGAGTGCTGCAAATGGCATCAAATTATGATTAAGAGCATGGCAAGTGCTCTTCAAACAAATGTGGATAGGGAAATTACTTTAAATAACATAAAATATGTAAAAATAATAATCTTGATTTAGGAGGATGAGGTCCATATGGAGTAGGAGGTTGAGGAGGCGGTGTATGTGCCGGTGTATATGGAAGCAGCCGTGGAGGAGGAGGTAGCCTACACTGCTTTTTGGTTTTAAATTTATTTTTATTTTTTAAAATTAGGGTCCACCCCAAAATATTGGGAATTATAACCTGTGATAACCCCCTCCAGTCGTGCTAAACACACTTTCAGACAATACACTGGCTGCAGGGCAGGCCAGCACCTCCAAGGGGTAAAGGGCAAACTCAGGCCATGTGCCCAATTTGGAGACCCAGAAGTTGCAGGGACTGACCCCTGTCAGTCAGTTTGTGTAGGCATGTGAACACTTACTGCCCCACCATGTCGCATTTCCCTGTGATGTTCACGATCCAATTTGATATCTGCTCTTTCAACTTTTGATGTTCTTTTATGCGCCTACCATGATGATCATGGGTGGCGGGGAATCAGGGTTCCAGGCCGGAGAGGCAGCCTGAGAAAAGGATACCACATGCAAGGGAGGTCAATGGATGAAATTAAATGTAATCAAACGGAAATGTGGGAAAAAGTATTGAAGCATAAGCTTCCAAGTTAAGGAGGGGGCACGCGGCAATAACCCACTCCCGACTCGGGGAGGTAGTGACGATAAATAACAATACAGGACTCATAAGATGCCCTGTTATTGGAATGATTAATAAAAAATTATAGGGAATGTCACTGTGGTATTTTTGATGTGTAAACGTTAGCCAGGAGAGACCCTGCTGCCACTTTGTTGACTCTAGCTAACTTCTGCCTGATCGCACGTCCCTGTGACGTCCACCATCCATTAAAGCGTAAATGTGAGACAACTTTTTAAAGTTTAAGCATTGAATGAAAGGATGTGGCGCGCATCAATTAATAAAGAATTTCTTAAATTTTATTTTTTGTCAACTATGCAGAGCAGGGGTTTCTATCCGACAAAATTTTAAAAATGTCACCTGACAATGTAACAGACGATTTTTTAAAATTTATGTTCCTGTCACCTATGCAGAGGTGCCCCCGTGACATCCACCATCCATTTGGATATCTTCTCTATCAACTTTCGATGTTCTTTTCTGAGCCTACCATGTTGATCACGGTTATCGGCGAATCAGGGTTCCACGCCGTAGAGGGAGCGTGAGAAAGAGAGACCACATCCAAGGGAGATAAATGTATAAAAAAAAAATTGTATCGAGCGGAAATATGGGAAAAGTTATTGAGGCGCAAATGTGGGACAAATTACTGAAGCGCGAATATGGGGAAACGTTATTGAGGCGCAAATGTGGGACAAATTACTGTAGCACAAATGTGGGAAAAATTTGTAAAGCGCAAATGTGGGACAAATTATTGAAGCGCAAATGTGGGACAACTTGTTAAAGTTTAAGCATTGAATGAAAGATGGCATGCATCAATTAAAGAAGAATTTCTGAATTTTTTTTCCCTGTCACCTATGCACAGCAGGGGTTTATTCACGTCCAAAATTGTAAAATGTCAACCCAAGAATGTAACAGAAAAATTACAGAAATTTATTAACCTGTCTACTTGCTAGAGCAGGGGTCTATGACAGAAAAAAAATGTTTATTGTCACCCGAAAATGTAAAAGAAAAATTATTGAAATTTATTAAGCTGTCAACTAGGTAGAGGAGGGGTATATTACACCCAAAAATGTGTGAATTTCAGCTGAAAATGTAACAGACAAATTCGGTATTTTTTATCCACCGCTGTACTGTTTGTATTTGTATATCAGATAAAAATTAGCAACGCCTGGATTGCCCCTAACTTCTCAACTCCACCAGAGGAGAGCTGAGCCGATGATGAACATAAAGGCAATTTCAATCTATCATTTATAATGTACTCAATCTACTGTATTGTATTCCCATGCACCTTTTCCACTACAAATAAAGAGTATATGGTTGAATCTTGTTTTCTCCTCATCCAGATTTTCCCTCCGCTCTAATTTTTTTTAATAGGGTCAGCTCAACTGCAGGCCCTCAACTCAAATTTTTTTTATAGGGTCAGCTCAACTGCATGCACTCGCATATAATGTTTTAGAACGTCAGCTGTACAGCATGCACACGCATATAATGTTTTAGAGCGTCAGCTCACCCGAAGGCACTCGCAAAAAATGTTTTAGTGTCATCTGAACAACATGCACTTGAAAATAATGTTTTAGAGTGTCAGCTGTACAGCATGCACTCACATATAGAGTTGAGCGAACCCGAACTGTAAAGTTCGGGTTCGTACCGAACTTTAGTTTTTTCGGCACCCGAACATTTACGTAAAAGTTTGGGTTCGGGTTCGGTGTTCGGCGCTTTATTGGCGCTTTTTGAAAGGCTGCACAGCAGCCAATCAACAAGCGTCATACTACTTGCCCCAAAAGGCCATCACAGCCATGCCTACTATTGGCATGGCTGTGATTGGCCAACTGCAGCATGTGATCCAGCCTCTATTTAAGCTGGAGTCACGTTGCGCCGCCATTCACTCTGCTCGGATTAGTGTAGGGGAAGGCTGCAGCTGCTGTGAGGGAGAGATCAGGGAGCAATCTTATCAAGAACTGGTTTATGTACTCAGCGATCTACAGAAAAAGTGTTTTGTGGGTGCCGTGCACAATTTTTTTAAGCCTGCCCTGAGCCAACTACTGCTGAAAACGAACTTTTTTTTCTTCAGTTAGTCAATATCAATACATGATCAGCAGCCATTTTATGCAACGATAGTGCACCAGCACAGGCTATCTGCAAGTCCAGAAATACAGCTTTGGCATACTGGGGTGAAAAAAGCCTCTGATATACTGCACATCTGGGATTAGACAAGCAGAAGTGACTGTCACATTTAGGACAGAAATACAGCTTTTTGGTTAGGGTGAAAAAAAATTCTAATATACTGCACATCTGGGATTACATGGGCATAAGTGAATGTCACATTTAGGACAGAAATATAGCTTTATGGTTAGGGTGAAAAAACCCTCTAATATACTGCACATCTGGGATTACACGTGCATAAGTGACTGTCACATTTAGGCCATAAATACGGCTTTGGCATACTGGGGTGAAAAAAGCCTCTGATATACTGCACATCTGGGATTACACGTGCATAAGTGACTGTCACATTTAGGACAGAAATACGGCTTTTTGTTTACTGGGGTGAAAAAAGCCTCTGATATACTGCACATCTAGGATTAGACGTGCATAAGTGACTGTTACATTTAGGCCAGAAATACGGCTTTTTGGTTACTGGGGTGAAAAAACCCTCTAATATACTGCACATCTGGGATTAGACAAGCATAAGTGACTGTCGCTACACGTCCTACTGAACCTACTTCCTCAGGTCCCAGTAGCCGCCAGAATCTACAGCGATATTTGGTCGAGCCTAATGCCGTTCTAAGAATGGTAAGGCCTGAGCAAGTACAGGCGCTAGTCAATTGGGTGGCCAACAGTGGATCCAGCACGTTCACATCATCTCCCATCCAGTCTTCTGCAGAAAGCGCACAGGTGGCACCTGAAACCCATGCCAATCAGTCTGTCACATCACCCCCGTGCAAATCGGGGAACCTGTCTGAGCCTCAAGTCATGCAACAGTCTCTTATGCTGTTTGAAGACTCTGCTGGCAGGGTTTCCCAAGAACATCCAACTAGCCCTTCCCCAGGGGTGGAAGACATAGAATGCACTGACGCACAACCACTTATGTTTATTGATGAGGACATGGGAATACCACCTCAGCACGTCTCTGATAATGACGAAACACAGGTGCCAACTGCTGCCTCTTTCTGCAGTGTGCAGACCGAAAAGGAGGTCAGGGAGGAAGACTGTGTGGAAGACGATGCAGGGGACAATGAGGTCCTAGACCCCACATGGAATGAAGGTCATGTCACTGACTTTCAGAGTTCGGAGGAAGAGGCAGTGGTGAGACTGAGCCAACAGCGTAGCAAAAGCGGGAGCAGGGTGCAAAAGCAGAGCAGCCGTCGCCAAAACAGTTAGCCTGCTACTGGCCACCATCAACAGGGACCGAGCACACCAAAGGCAGCTTCAAGGAGTTCCCTGGCATGGCACTTCTTCACACAATGTGCTGACGACAAGACCCGAGTGGTTTGCACGCTGTGCCATCAGAGCCTGAAGCGAGGCATTAACGTTCTGAACCTTAGCACAACCTGCATGACCAGGCATCTACATGCGAGACATGGGCTGCAGCGGAGTAAGCACCTTCAAAACCAAGAAAGGGTTCAGGCCCCTCCTGCTCCCTCTTCTGCTGCTGCCTCGGCCTCTTCCTCCGCCTCTGGAGGTACGTTGGCACCTGCCGCCCAGCAAACAGAGGATGTGCCACCAACATCACCACCTCTATCACCAAGTATCTCCACCATGTCACACGGAAGCGTTCAGCTCTCCATCTCACAAACCTTTGAGAGAAAGCGTAAATTCCCACCTAGCCACCCTTGATCCCTGGCCCTGAATGCCAGCAATTTTAAACTGCTGGCCTTTGAAATGCTGTCATTCAGGCTGGTGGAGACGAACAGCTTCAAACAGCTCATGTTGCTTGCTGTCCCACAGTACGTCGTTCCCAGCCGCCACTACTTCTCCAGGAGAGCCGTGCCCTCCCTGCACAACCAAGTATCGGATAAAATCAAGTGTGCACTGCGCAGCGCCATCTGTGGCAAGGTCCACCTAACCACAGATACGTGGACCAGTAAGCACGGCCAGGGACGCTATATCTCCCTAACTGCACACTGGGAAAATGTAGTGGCGGCTGGGCCTCAGGCGGAGAGCTGTTTGGCGCACGTCCTTCCTCCGCCAAGGATCACAGGGCATCATTTTTTGCCTCCTGTTGCCTCCTCTTCCTACTCGGCTTCCTCCTCCTCTTCTACCACCTCCTCATCTGGTCAGCGACAGACCTTCACCACCAACTTCAGCACAGCCAAGGGTAAACGTCAGCAGGCCATTCTGAAACTGATGTGTTTGGGGGGACAGGCCCCACACCGCGCAGGAGTTGTGGCGGGGTATAGAACAACAGACCGACGAGTGGTTGCTGCCAGTGGGCATCAAGCCCGGCCTGGTGGTGTGTGATAATGGGCGAAATCTCGTTGCAGCTCTGGGACTAGCCGGTTTGAAGCACATCCCTTGCCTGGCGCATGTGCTGAATTTGGTGGTGCAGAAATTCTTTCACAACTACCCCGACATGTTAGAGCTGCTGCATAAAGTGCGGGCCATCTGTGCGCTTCCGGCGTTCTCATCCTGCCGCCGCTCGGCTGTCTGCTCTACAGCGTAACTTCGGCCTTCCCGCTCACCGCCTCATATTCGACGTGCCCACCAGGTGGAACTCCACCCTGCACATGCTGGAGAGACTGTGCGAGCAGCAGCAGGCCATAGTGGAGTTTCAGCTGCAGCACGTACGGGTGAGTCGCACTGCGGAACAGCACCACTTCACCACCAATGACTGGGCCTCCATGCGAGACCTGTGTGCCCTGTTGCGCTGTTTCGAGTACTCCACCAACATGGCCAGTGGCGATGACGCCGTTATCAGCGTTACAATACCACTTCTATGTCTCCTTGAGAAAACACTTAGGGCGATGATGGAAGAGGATGTGGCCCAGGACGAGGAGGAGGAGGAAGAGGGGTCATCTCTAACACTTTCAGGCCAGTCTTTTAGAAGTGGCTCAGAAAGAGGATTTTTGCTACAGCAGAGGCCAGGTACAAATTTGGCCAGTCAGGGCCCACTACTGGAGGACGAGGAGGAGGAGGATGAATAGGAGGAGGAGGATGGGGATGAAGCATGTTGACAGTGGGGTGGTATCCAATGCACCTCGGGCCCATCTCTGGTGTGTGGCTGGGGGGATATGGAGGACGCAGACGATACGCCTCCCACAGAGGACAGCTTGTCCTTACCTCTGGGCAGCCTGGCACACATGAGCGACTACATGCTGCAGTGCCTGCGCAACGACAGCAGAGTTGCCCACATTTTAACATGTGCTGGCTACTGGGTGGCCACCCTGCTGGATCCCCGTTACAAAGAAAATGTGCCATCCTTAATTCCCTCACTGGAGCGTGATCGGAAGATGTGCGACTACAGGCGCACGCTGGTAGATGCGCTCATGAGAGCATTCCCGACTGAAGCCGGGGGACAATTGGAAGCACAAGGCGAAGGCAGGGGACGAGGAAGAGGTCGCCAACGCAGCTGTGTCAGCGCCAGCACCTCAGAAGGCAGGGTTAGCATGGCCGACATGTGGAAAAGCTTTGTTACCTCGCCGCAACTACCGGCCCCAACTGCTGATATGGAGCGTGTTAGCAGGAGGCAGCATTTGAACAACATGGTGGAACAGTACCTGTGCACACGACTACACGTACTGACTGATGGTTCTGCCCCATTCAACTTCTGGGTCTCCAAATTGTCCACATGGCCAGAGCTTGCCCTGTATGCCTTGGAGGTGCTGGCCTGCCCTACAGCCAGTGTACTCTCTGAATGTGTATTTAGCACGGCAGGAGGCGTCATTACAGACAGACGCAGCCACTTGTCCACAGTCAACGTGGACAAGCTCACGTTCATTAAAATTAACCAGGCTTGGATCCCACAAGACTTGTCTGTACCTTGTGCAGAATAGACATTTATACCACCATCAAACATACATTCTTGTACTCATGTCAAGTGCAATAATTCTTTGTTTTCTTTTTTTTTTATTTGTCCCAATATTTTGGGGGCTACCTACCCCAATAAAAATTAAAAAAAAACATTGTTGGCTACCTCCTCCTCTATTGCTGCCTCCACCTACAATACCACATTCACCGCCTCCTCAACCTCTGACTCCATATCCACCTCCTTCTCTGAGTTGCAGGTTAATAATTTGTAATTTTTTGTTATTTTATTTCATTTTAAGTTATTTCGCTATCCACATTTGTTTGCAGAGCAGTTGCCATGCTCTTAAGCCATTTTAATTAAAAAAAGGAAATGGAAATGGAAATTTTAGGGCCCTAAATTGAAAAAAATCTTATTTTCAATTGTTGGGTGACATTTTACCATTTTTGGCGTATACAAACCCCTGCTGTGCCTAAGTGACAGGGGCCTAAATTTCTCAAAATCCTCTGTTGTATTGCTGGGTGACATGAACCCCCTTTTGCTGTGAATGAACCCCTGCTGTGCCTGGGTGACAGGGGCCTAAATCTCTCAAAATCCTCTGTTCTATTGCTGGGTGACAAGAACCCCCTTTTGCCGTGAATGAACCCCTGCTGTGCCTGGGTGACAGGGGCCTAAATCTCTCAAAATCCTCTGTTCTATTGCTGGGTGACAAGAACCCCCTTTTGCCGTGAATGAACCCCTGCTGTGCCTGGGTGACAGGAGCCTAAATTTCTCAAAATCCTCTGTTGTATTGCTGGGTGACAAGAACCCCCTTTTGCCGTGAATGAACCCCTGCTGTGCCTGGGTGACAGGGGCCTAAATCTCTCAAAATACTCTGTTCTATTGCTGGGTGACAAGAACCCCCTTTTGCCGTGAATGAACCCCTGCTGTGCCTGCGTGACAGGAGCCTAAATCTCTCAAAATCCTCTGTCTTATTGCTGGATGACATGAACCCCCTTTTGCCGTGAATGAACCCCTGCTGTGCCTGGGTGACAGGGGCCTAAATCTCTCAAAATCCTCTGTCTTATTGCTGGATGACATGAACCCCCTTTTGCCGTGAATGAACCCCTGCTGTGCCTGGGTTACAGGGGCCTAAATCTCTCAAAATCCTCTGTTTTATTGCTGGGTGACATGAACCCCCTTTTGCCGTGAATGAACCAATGCTCTGCATTGCTGACAGGGAACTAAATTTAGTGAAAACATCTCTTACTGATCGGCAGATGCGCGACTACAACCTACGCTAATTATAGCATTCCCACCTGATAGCGGGGGCACAGTGGAAGCACAAGGCAAAGGCAGAGGAGGAGGTCGCCAAAGCAGCTGGGGCACCACCAGCACCTGAGAAGGCAGAGTTAGCATGGCCAAAATGTGGAAAAGCTTTGTCTGCCTTGGAGGTGCTCACCTGCCCTGCAGCCAGTGTATAGTGGGAACGTGTGTTCAGCACGGGAGAGAGCATTATCACAGGCCGCAGCCAATGTGGACAAGCTTACCTTTATTAAAATGAACCAGGCATGGATCCCACAGGACTTGTCCGTACCTTGTGCAGTAAAGACATTTATACCAGCCTCAACCATCCATTCTTGTACTCAAGTGTATTTATTCTTTGTTTTATTTAGTTATATGTCCCAATATTTTGGGGGATACCCCATTTAAAAAAAAATAAATAGCACAAATCAGTGTTGGCTACCTATTCCTCCTTCACCGCCGCTTCCACCTACACCACCACGTCAACCTACACCGCCACATCCACCCATTCACGGCCTCCTCAACCTCCTACTCCTAGATCCAGATTGTTATTTTTAATTTTTCTGTATTTTATGTTATTTTAAGTCATTTCCCTATCCACATTTGTTTGTAGAACAGTTGCCATGCTCTTAAGCACATTTTGATGCCTTTTGCAGCCCTCTAGCCCTTTCCAGGACAATTTTAGAGCCATTTTAGTGCCCAAAAGTTCCGGTCCCCATTGACTTCAATGGGGTTCGGGTTCGGGGTCAAGTTCGGGTCCCAAACCCGAACTTTTTTTTCAAGTTCGACCGAACCTGCCGAACCTGAACTTCCAGGTGTCCGCTCAACTCTACTCACATCTAATGTTTTAGAGCATCCTTTGAATAGCATGCACTCGCATATAATGTTTTAGAGCATTAGGTCACCTGCATGCACTCATATAATGTTTTAGAGCGTCAGCTCACCAGCAGGCCCTCGCATATGTTTTACAGGGTCAGCTCAACTGCAGGCCCTCGCATATAATGTTTTACAGGGTCAGCTCACCTGCATGCCCTCACATATAATGTTTTACAGTGTCAGCTCAACTGCAGGCCCTCGCATATAATGTTTTACAGGGTCAGCTCAACTGCAGGCCCTCACATATACAAACCGGATTCCAAAAAAGTTGGGACACTAAACAAATTGTGAATAAAAACTGAATGCAATGATCTGGAGATGGCACATGTCAATATTTTATTTGTAATAGAACGTAGATGACAGATCAAACATTTAATCCGAGTAAATGTATCATTTTAAAGGAAAAATACGTTGATTCAAAATTTCACGGTGTCAACAAATCCCCAAAAAGTTGGGACAATTAGCGATAAGAGGCTGGAAAAAGTAAATTTGAGCATAACGAAGAGATGGAAGACCAATTAACACTAATTAGGTCAATTGGCAACATGATTGGGTATAAAAAGAGCTTCTCAGAGTGGCAGTGTCTCTCAGAAGCCAAGATGGGTAGAGGATCACCAATTCCCACAATGTTGCGCAGAAAGATAGTGGAGCAATATCAGAAAGGTGTTACCCAGTGAAAAATTGCAAAGACTTTGCATCTATCATCATCAACTGTGCATAACATCATCCAAAGATTCAGAGAATCTGGAACAATCTCTGTGCGTAAGGGTCAAGGCAGTAAAACCATACTGGATGCCCGTGATCTCCGGGCCCTTAAACGACACTGCACCACAAACAGGAATGCTACTGTAAAGGAAATCACAGAATGGGCTCAGGAATACTTCCAGAAACCATTGTCAGTGAACACAATCCACCGTGCCATCCGCCATTGCCAGCTGAAACTCTACAGTGCAAAGAAGAAGCCATTTCTAAGCAAGATCCACAAGCTCAGGCGTTTTCACTGGGCCAGGGATCATTTAAAATGGAGTGTGGCAAAATGGAAGACTGTTCTGCGGTCAGACGAGTCACGATTCGAAGTTCTTTTTGGAAATCTGGGACGCCATGTCATCCGGACCAAAGAGGACAAGGACAACCCAAGTTGTTATCAACGCTCAGTTCAGAAGCCTGCATCTCTGATGGTATGGGGTTGCATGAGTGCGTGTGGCATGGGCAGCTTGCATGTCTGGAAAGGCACCATCAATGCAGAAAAATATATTTAGGTTCTAGAACAACATATGCTCCCATCCAGACGTCATCTCTTTCAGGGAAGACCCTGCATTTTTCAACAAGATAATGCCAGACCACATTCTGCATCAATCACAACATCATGGCTGCGTAGGAGAAGGATCCGGGTACTGAAATGGCCAGTCTGCAGTCCAGATCTTTCACCTATAGAGAACATTTGGCGCATCATAAAGAGGAAGGTGCAACAAAGAAGGCCCAAGACGATTGAACAGTTAGACAAGAATGACAAGTTAGACAAGTTATTAGACAAGAATGGGAGAGCATTCCTATTTCTAAACTTGAGAAACTGGTCTCCTCGGTCCGCAGACGTCTGTTGAGTGTTGTAAGAAGAAGGGGAGATGCCACACAGTGGTGAAAAGGGCCTTGTCCCAACTTTTTGGGGATTTGTTGACACCATGAAATTCTGATTCAACATATTTTCCCCTTAAAATGGTACATTTTCTCAGTTTAAACTTTTGTTCCGTGATTTATGTTCGATTCTGAATAAAATATTAGAAGTTGGCACCTCCACATCATTGCATTCAGTTTTTATTCACGATTTGTATAGTGTCCCAACTTTTTTGGAATCCGGTTTGTAATGTTTTACAGGGTCAGCTCAAATGCAGGCCCTCACCTAAAATCTTTTACAGGGATAGCTCAACTGCAGGCCCTTGCATATAATGTTTTACAGGGTCTGCTCACCTGCAGGCCCTCACCTACAATCTTTTACAGGGTCAGCTCGCCTTCTGATAGTGACAGCGAAGTCTTGCCTGTTGGTACTCTGACACACATGGCTGACTTCATGTTAGGCTGCCTTTCCCATGACCCGTGCGTAATACGCATTTTAGACAACACGGACTACTGGTTGTTCACCCTTCTCAACCCCCGCTACAAAGATAACTTCTCATCTCTCATTCCTCTGGTGGAGAGGACAAGCAAAACGGTGCTATACCAGAAGGTTGAAAAAATTGCTCCAAAATGGCAGACAGCCAAATGGATCATCGCCGTCACGGGGACGTGTGATCACCTAGAAGTTATCTAGAGTCAACAAAGCAGCAGCAGGCCCTCACCTACAAGTCCAGTCTCAGTAGCCAAGAGTCTGGTCAACACAATCCTCACCATGTTGGCACAGTGGGTGAACGTTGTGGAGGCCAGAAGCAAGTTGGCTGCTGGCACCAGACTTGCCCTCCAATAGATCCTTGTTAATGGCAAGTGTACTCATTCCAATAACAGGGCCGCTTAGGAGTGCTGTATTATTATTTATCGTCACTACCTCCCCGAGTCGGGACTGGGTAATTGCCGTGCGCCTGCTGCCTTCCTTGGATTTTTCTCCTTTAATAACTTGACCTACCCTCTCTGGGTGATTCACAATTAGGGAAAAAAAGGGGGCAAGGTAACAACAGCCAATAAGATTTCAGCCATTGACCTCCCTTGGATATGGTATCCCTTTCTGAAGCTCCCTCTCCGGCATCGAAACCTGATTCCTCGTTACCCGTGATCACCATGGTAGGTGCAGACAAGAACACCGAAAGTTGATAGGGCAGACATCCAAATGCATTCGCCCAGAGGTTATCTAGTGTCACCAATGCGTCAGCAGACCCTCACCCCTAAGGTTTTAGATGGTCAGATCAGCAGGCCCTTGTTCCAAATGTTTTTGAGGGTCTTTAGCAGGCCATCAATCATAATTTTTCAAGGGTGTGTATGATCCCCTCCTTTATGCATAACAAAGGGTGTTTAGGAGTGCCGGTTCCTTGTAATTTTTGGCAGCCCTTTCACTTAGTGCATAGTCTTTATGAGTGTAGGAGTCCCACTACCTGAACAATTGTACCACAATGTAAATAGGGCCTCCCTTTATGTGATATACAGGCTGTTTCTGAGTGTCTCTTGCTTGTAATTTTTTTGCAGCACTTGCACTTTATACACAATTTAATATACAAGAAAGAATGTTTCCCAACAATTTTTCCTGTAAAAATTTTTCTTTTGGGGGGGTTTTGGGTGTATTTTGTCAGTCTGTAAAAGTGGCATACAACTCGGACAACATGGTTCCCAGCAGCAACCTGGGACTCAAAGATGCATCCAGACATCGTCCCCATGTTGTTCCCGATTAATTTCGGTGGTGTTTCTGTCACTTTCTTACTTTTTCCAATGGACCAGCCACCCTCCCCTCTTCAGAGCAGGGGGTGCCTGGTTGTCTCCTATTGACTTCCATTATACTCGGGTGCTCGGCCGAGCACACAAATATAGCAATGTGTTCGGGCCGAACACCTGAATACTTTGGGCTGCCTTCTCTCCCATCGGGTTCCCGTCACCGCTGAGCGGGGACCCGATGGTATCTCTCACTGACCACGGCATGTAAGGGGTTAATCCGCTGGCATCAGCTTTTACAGTGATGCCGGCGGATACAGAAAGGGCCCGGCTATCAGTGACTGCCGGGCCCCTGCAGTGATCGGGCGCACACTGCTCCAGTGCCTGCCCGATCACCATGACGTAATAGTACGCCAAATTGTGGCAAGTCATATGCCGCCATGACGTACTACTACGTCATGTGTCAGGAAGGGGTTAAACTCTTTGATTGTTAATAGAAGTAAATTATACTTTACAAGAGTTATGTTTTATTGTGCTGCTTACAAATCTACAAAAGACTTGTTCATTGTGGCATTGCACAGGTTATAGAGAAAGTAGTTTATATTGGAGATAATCATGACCATTCTATTTCATTAAGCCTATTTACATGTTTCTTAATAGACATAAATATAGAAGTTACATTCCCTATTTGTTCAAAATATTCCAAGAAGAGAGGTGAAACTCTGTTCATATCACACCACTCATCTTGGAATACCTCATGCCAAAACTAAAGTTCAAGGGGTTGTGTCACTTCAGCAAATGGCATTTATCATGTAGAGAAAGTTAATACAAGCCATTTATTAATGTATTGTGATTATCCATACTGCTTCCTTTGCTGGCTGGATTCACTTTTCCATCACATTATATACTGCTCAATTCCATGGTTATGACCACCCTGGATTCCAGCAGTGGTGGATGTGCTTGCACACTATAGGAAAAGGTGCCAGCCTGTGTGCACTCCCGTGGGCTCAGCCACCAGTGAGGCCAAAGCTTTTCCTATAGTGTGCAGCACAGCCACCGCTGCTGGTTTCCAGGGTGGCCATAACCCCTGAAAACGAGCAGTGCATAATGTGATGGAAAAATGAATGAAGACAGCAAAGAAGCAATATGGACAATCACAATACATCAGTAACTGCCTTGTATTAAGTTTCTCTACATGATAAATGGCATTTTCTGAAGTGAGTCAAGCCCTTTAAGAAAGAACAGTTAGGGGCGGAGCCTGCACCTGAGCCGAATGGCTGTGTGAAGCAAGAGCTCCTGTCACGAGTAGGAGGTCCCAGGAGAGACCACCACATCGTCAAGCAATAAACAAGCGGAAATACAGACACACAAGAGTTTATTGCACAAACAAAAACCAGGGAAGGCAGCACAGACAAAACATGAGCTCTATGTACCGTCAGCACAGTGGGAGAAAACCCCCACTGCGCCACTGTCTAGTAATACTCCAGAGGGGCATGACTAAGCAACTCCTGGTATTCACTAGGGCCCCAGATGGTAGGGTTAAGCTTTGCAGCAGGAAGTTGCCAGGGTCCACTCTGGAGCGTGAACTAAACAGTGACAGCAGGAACGAATGGACAACAGGTACCAGAAGGTACCGACGGCACATAGGCATACATAACATAGACAGGCAAATACAAACAGGGCAACTAATAACACAAGCAGGAGTACATAGCAAGGAAACAGGAGTGATAATGAGCAGAGAAGGACTTGCTCCACCAGTAGTAAACTGCATGGCCTTACCCATGGCACTCTGCTGCAAAGAAAGGTGCAGCAAGGGCTTGCTGAACAGAGACATGAATACACACAAGGTAACTAAAACATAACTGGCAGAACAGATTACAGAAACACAGGAAAGAGGACATCAATGAACAAGTAGGGAAACCCACAGAGCACAGACAGACACATATCCCATGGGTCAGCAGCATGGGAGAGTGGGTACAAACAAGGAGCAGGACAAGACAACACACACCAGGAGAGCTGACACAGAACTGAGGAAACCTCAGCCTTAAATACAGGTTCCATGGGTGCAGCAGAGAGGCCACACCCAAGGAGCAGACAGAGAGGATTAACTCCTAATAGACACACAGGGGAGTTAACCCATAAAGAACCACAAATAACACAGGAACGGAGCTGCAGCGAGAGAATAGACAGAAGGTCACAGCCAAAGGTAACGACTGACAGCTGCGTTTAAAAAAGGTGCCCTTTCAGCTTGTAATCCACCTATTTGGTCGAAACATGGTGAAGATTGGAGGCCCTAAAACGGGTGAACCTGCGGGTCAATCTAAATCGTCCATCAACAGTTGAGAAATGGACAAATTTATAAAAAAAGCCGCCACCACTTATGTGAACAGAAAAGCCAAGATGGCGCCGGCGTCTCCACACTCAGCCAGCCGAAAGCAAGCAGAGTCTTCTCACGGCGCACAGGGAGGTGAGGATAAATCCGACACCCTCCCGAATTCCCGCTCCTACCTGAGAGACACCCTGACCTCCTCACTTGCTTCTGCCCTGGAACCGCTCAGTGCCGATATATGCACTATAAAACAAGATGTCCGCCACATAGGGCGCAGAGTTGAGATGTTGGAAGACTCACAAATAACCGTGATAGAACATCAAACTGCGGTCACACAAAAGCTACAGGCAGTACAAATAAACCTGAATTCTATATACAACGCAATTGAAGATCAGGAAAACCTGAAACGGTTGCTCAGGGAGATATCCCTAATACAATTGTGCAAATCTGCCTATCCCTCTTGGGCCCCGATTCGGTACATGAAGTGCTGCTTGAAAAAGCCCACAGAGCCCTGAAGCCCAAGCCAGCTCCCACAGCACCACCGAGAAATGTCATCTGCAAATTTCTCAGCTTCCCAGTAAAAGAAGCCGTCCTCTCTAAAGCAAAGGACATACAAGCTGTCAAATGGGATGGTCACAATATCCTGGTTTTCCAGGACCTAGCTCAATCCACTCAAGAAAAGGAGAGCTCTCAAGCCACTAACAGATTGGCTCAGGGGAAGGAACATTCCCTACAGATGGACACTCCCATTCGGCCTCACTTTTGTATTTGAAGGCCGCAGGAAGTCAATTTCATCTCACCTGGATCTGGATACAGTCTATGATCATCTGAACATTGGCCCACTTGACATCCAAGACTGGGACCCGGTTCAGAACCTGATAGGACTGCCAGTCCTTCTTCCCTCTGAATCCTGGGACAAACAGCTCACTCCTAAGCAACTAAGAGGAAGAAGAGGAACGCAGAAATCTACTCCAAGAAGGCTACCGCTAGGAGAATAAGAACTTAATGTAGAGGTGATCAATCAGCCTTGTCCTAATTCATGCTCTCTCAATTACTGCTTTCCTCTTCCCCTCCCGCATCCTATTATCTTTCTTCTCTCTCTTGGGACAGCTTCGGTCCTTAGCCCCCTCTGGTCTCACCTGAAAAATAACTCAAAAAAGGGCACTGAAACATGTTTTTCTTTTTCTCTCCCCCCTACTTTCCATCTATCTTACCTATTTAATCACCTAGTGCTATTCACAATATCACTACAACCTCATTACCATTCACAACAACCTATTTTTGCTAAGTTAAATGCAAATAATAATGTGGTGCTGTTATTTCAAGTTAAATCTGTTTAATACTGTTTGTATTACAAGTAGATGTCTTGCTGATAACAATATTGAGATACACTCACCTAAAGAATTATTAGGAACACCATACTAATACGGTGTTGGACCCCCTTTTGCCTTCAGAACTGCCTTAATTCTACGTGGCATTGATTCAACAAGGTGCTGATAGCATTCTTTAGAAATGCTGGCCCATATTGATAGGATAGCATCTTGCAGTTGATGGAGATTTGAGGGATGCACATCCAGGGCACGAAGCTCCCGTTCCACCACATCCCAAAGATGCTCTATTGGGTTGAGATCCTGGTGACTGTGGGGGCCATTTTAGTACAGTGAACTCATTGTCATGTTCAAGAAACATAGAAACATAGAAACATAGAATGTGTCGGCAGATAAGAAACCAATTTGAAATGATTCGAGCTTTGTGACATGGTGCATTATCCTGCTGGAAGTAGCCATCAGAGGATGGATACATGTTCTCATTCTGTTTACGCCAAATTCGGACTCTACCTGTAACGGACCGTTTCCGCAGACAAGGGGTTAAAATCTGTTTAGGCGATAAGCCCCTTTCTGAGAGACAGGCACAGCTACTGCAGGACACCAACCTCCCGAACTGGATACAAAGTAGCACTCAACTGGAACCTCACGAATAGCTGCTAGCAGATGAACAGGAAAAGCATACAATCCTGGCAATCGGTCTTCTAACAGCATACAGTGAATCCCCCCAATAACGAGACAAGGCTCCGTTTTGAGGGTCAAGCAGTGGTCTGACTGTACTTCACGTACAGCCTCTTTTATTCACAAAAAACAAACATAGTACTGCCCACAGGGGTTTGAAATACAACCAATCAGTATATTACAAGACATACAATGTAACTACAGCAACCAATCGTTCACGCCCCCCCAGAGGACCAGAATGAAGACTGTAACATAGGACAACATATCCCCACAATGCATCATGGTCTCCTCCCCCTCTGTCTGGAGACAACCTGAGGAGCAATCCAATTATCTCTCAGAACAAAAGGAGATCGCCAATACACATATAGATACAACAGGACAGACATCACCATTTAAACACACAATGGGACAATGGCACAATAGAAACACACCCAGCATTTTCCTCCCAAGCTGACAAGTTACAATTATTATAGATTGTTACAACTTTGTGAGTTTACATTGGCCATACATATAACTTACATTAATTCAAACAGTATAACGTGGGGACAAACCTATCCAAAATTCACTTGAATCGGTTCAGGGGTTTAAAAGTTAGTATATGGCCCATAATCCTGGGGCAAGAGGCCAGCAGCCAGTCCTCTCCAAAACCCAGTGGCGAGGTCGGTTTTGCCACACATCTCCCCCCCCCCCCAGGGAAGACTAACCAGATACCTGACCTCACGCCGGTCGGTACCTGAGTTAGTCTGGCAGCCCACCCACAACCAACTACTGGACCTGTTGACTTTAGTAGCCTGTCTCTGTCCAGTGAGTCCACCAAGGTTATGTTGGAAGCTGGTACTCCCAGTCTCTGTGTTGCTCCCTGGCTTGGAGTGGAGGTTGCCTTGTGGGCAGGTATCAGCGGTACTCTGCCCTGGTGCCAGCGTTACCACGGAAGAAGCCTGGTTGGAGCCTGGTTGTTGGAGGGGGAGACCGACTGTCTCTACCCCCTGTGCTGTAAGTGCAGAGACCACGGTCCCATCTGCACTGTTGTGGGGCTTACTGTCTCCCCCTGGTGCGTTAAGCTGCCGCTGGGGAGAGGGGGTAACGAACTCCTCTCCCATACATACTTCCAGCCGCTGGGGAGGGCGACCGACCGTATCCGCTCCCAATACAGTGTCCTGCTGCTGGGGAAAGGAGACTGGGCTCTCTATTCCCTGCTGGACACTCTGCCACTGGGGGACAGGACCGACTGTCTCTGCCCCCTGTAACTCCGCCTGCTGCTGGGGAAAGGAGACTGGGCTCCCAATTCCCAAAAAATCATGCTGCTGCTGGGGGGCAGGAACAACTACCTCTGCCCCCTGTAACTCCGCCTGCCGCTGGGGAGGGAGGACGCTGCTCTCCTCTCCCTGCACTTCACACTACCGCTGGGGAATGGAGACTGGGCTCCCAATTCCCTGCAGGACCGGCGGAGAGACCTCGGTCCCATCTCTACCGGCCACCTTGGGTCCTTCCCAGTAACATTCTACAATATCTGCCCAGCTGAATGGGTCTGGATCTGGGTCTGTCACCTTACCGTCCTGCTGAGCCTTCTCAATGGAGTGGAAGAGATCTCGGTAGTCCTGCTCCAGTTCCCACTCCAGGGTTGCTAGGTGAGCCAGGTCTTGCTCTACCTCATGGGGGTCATCCCACTCATGCCTAGCCTCCCTCTCATAGAAAATGTCCTGAAGTCTGGACTGTGCAGGGCTCCCGAAGTCAGGCTCTGCAAAGGACTCCCATAACAAGCCAGGACCATAAAACTCCTCTCCCTCTGGCTTGTCATGTTCGGCTGTCCAGGGTATATACTGTGCTATATACCACCAAAGCGCCTGGTAGGCATCCTCCAGCCATAGCTCCTGCCATACCCGGTGCTCTAGTTCCTTCACCCATTCCTCCAGGGGCTGCTCTCCCAGGAAGGGCATCCGCAGGGCCACTTGCTTCTGCAACCGCTGCTCTTCACTGGGGAGACTCTCACCCCGCTGGTATTGAAGATTATCCAGGGCCTGGTACCAGATGCCTTTCCTTAATGCATCCCGGCCATCCAGGTCCTCCTCCTCGTATAACACTGCTGGTTCCATCCTGCTGCTGTCAGGGACGCTGTACTGGGACATGCGCTGTCCTTAAATTGTAGAATCCACAGAAATGGTGTCTCCTGTAGCTGTCCTTCTGGCTGTAGGAACGATCCCGCTGCTTGCCACCAATGTAACGGACCGTTTCCGCAGACAAGGGGTTAAAATCCGTTTAGGCGATAAGCCCCTTTCTGAGAGACAGGCACAGCTACTGCAGGACACCAACCTCCCGAACTGGATACAAAGTAGCACTCAACTGGAACCTCACGAATAGCTGCTAGCAGACGAACAGGAAAAGCATACAATCCTGGCAATCGGTCTTCTAACAGCATACAGTGAATCCCCCCAATAACGAGACAAGGCTCCGTTTTGAGGGTCAAGCAGTGGTCTGACTGTACTTCACGTACAGCCTCTTTTATTCACAAAAAACAAACATAGTACTGCCCACAGGGGTTTGAAATACAACCAATCAGTATATTACAAGACATACAATGTAACTACAGCAACCAATCGTTCACGCCCCCCCCAGAGGACCAGAATGAAGACTGTAACATAGGACAACATATCCCCACAATGCATCATGGTCTCCTCCCCCTCTGTCTGGAGACAACCTGAGGAGCAATCCAATTATCTCTCAGAACAAAGGGAGATCGCCAATACACATATAGATACAACAGGACAGACATCACCATTTAAACACACAATGGGACAATGGCACAATAGAAACACACCCAGAATTTTCCTCCCAAGCTGACAAGTTACAATTATTATAGATTGTTACAACTTTGTGAGTTTACATTGGCCATACATATAACTTACATTAATTCAAACAGTATAACGTGGGGACAAACCTATCCAAAATTCACTTGAATCGGTTCAGGGGTTTAAAAGTTAGTATATGGCCCATAATCCTGGGGCAAGAGGCCAGTCCTCTCCAAAACCCAGTGGCGAGGTCGGTTTCGCCACACTACCATTTGAATGTCTCAACAGAAATCGAGACTCATCAGACCAGGCAACATTTTTCCAGTCTTCAACAGTCCAATTTTGGTGAGCTCGTGCAAATTGTAGCCTCTTTTTCCTATTTGTAGTGGAGATGAGTGGTACCCGGTGGGGTCTTCTGCTGTTGTAGCCCATCCGCCTCAAGGTTGTGCGTGTTGTGGTTTCAAAAATGCTTTGCTGCATACCTCGGTTATTTCAGTCAACGTTGCTCTTCTATCAGCTTGAATCAGTCGGCCCATTCTCCTCTGACCTCTAGCATCCACTAGGCATTTTTGCCCACAGGACTGCCGCATACTGGATGTTTTTCCCTTTTCACACCATTCTTTGTAAACCCTAGAAATGGTTGTGCGTGAAAATCTCAGTAACTCAGCAGATTGTGAAATACTCAGACCGGCCCGTCTGGCACCAACAACCATGCCACGCTCAAAATTGCTTAAATCACCTTTCTTTCCCATTCTGACATTCAGTTTGGAGTTCAGGAGATTGTCTTGACCAGGACCACACCCCTAAATGCATTGAAGCAACTGCCACGTGATTGGTTGACTAGATAATTGCATTAATGAGAAATAGAACAGGTGTTCCTAATAATTCTTTAGGTGTGTGTATATCAGACTGGAATTGCAATTGTTGGTGATGAAAGCAGCCCCTGTAGGGCTGGCCCCTTCCCTTTTACCAGATTATGATGGCAGATTAAACCATAGCCTCATATAATGTCAAGGGTTTTAATGCCCCTTCCAAAAGATGCCAAATCCTCTCATTCCTGAAAAAAATAATAATAACTGTTCTCTCCTGTTATTACAGGAAACACATTTCAAATTTAACCACTACCCAAACCTGTCCCATTCCAAATATCCACTCTGGTTTCATTGTGGTTTAAATTCTTCTGCCTCGAAAGGCGTAAGTGTGGGATTTAGAGGGGATGTGCCTTTCCATTACTGCTCTCATATACAAGATTAGATATGTCGCAAACATAAAATTTTCCGTTCGCGAACGGCGAACGCGATTTTCTGCAAATGTTCGAGAACGGGGCGAACCGGGCAAACCACCATAGACTTCAATAGGCAGACGAATTTTAAAACCCACAGGGACTCTTTCTAGCCACAGTAGTGATGGAAAAGTGGTTTCAAGGGGACTAACACCTGGACTGTGGCATGCCGGAGGGGGATCCATGGCAAAACTCCCATGGAAAATTACATAGTTGACGCAGAGTTGGATTTTAATCCATAAAGGGCATAAATCACCTAACAATCCAATTTTTTTTTGAACAACGTGCTTTAAAACATCCAGTGTGTGTATACGATCAGGTATGATGTTGTATCGATCAGGTAGTGTAAGGGTTACGCCCGCTTCACAAACATTGACAGACCAAACTCCCCTTTTAATGCACCGCAAACAGTCCATTTGCCCAACCGCAAACTTCCCATTTGCACAATGTTGGATACCAAGCTAGTTATGTACCGTCGATGTCATTGAAGGTTTCTTCCTTCACCCAGCCACGTACAACACCAAGGGTCCCCGAAAGGTGAATTGAATAGATTTTTCGAACGGGGAGATGGTTAAAAAAACGCTGTCTCCCTCCCCTTTGTTTGAATCCACGCCACGGTCACTGCATCTGCGCCGTGCAATTTACTGTCACACCCGATATGAGTGGTATTTTCTGTAGTTCTCTCTTCTCATCAGTTTAATCCCTGTTACGTCCCCAATCAGGGGTCCATTTATTAAATTGATTTTTCGAACGGGGAGATGGTTAAAAAAAACGCTGGCTCTCTCCCCTTTGTTTGAATCCACGCCACGGTGACTGCGTCTGCGCCGTGCAATTTACTCTCACACCCGATATGAGTGGTATTTTCTGTAGTTCTCTCTTCTCATCAGTGGGTACAACATCATCATCATCATCATCACACTGTACGTCCATGTGTGTAATGCTGCCTGACTGAGACATATCCCTGTTATATCCATCCTCTGGCAATAATGGTTGCGCATCACTAATTTCATCCAACTGATGTGTAAATAACTCCTCTGAGGGATCAAGTGAAGCGGCTGTGGTGGCTGTGGTGGTAGAGGTGGTGGTGGTGGTGGGCGGGAGAGTGGTAACTTGAGAGCAGGTGACCAAAGCTGAGCTGGAGGAGGATGGTGCGTCAAGGTTCTTAGCGGAAGCTGTTGAAGATTGGGTGTCCTGTGTAAGCCAGTCAACTATTTCCTCCGAATTTTTTGGGTTCAGGGTACGTGGCCTCTGAACACTGGGCATTATTCCAGGGCAAGTGGAAATCACAGCACCACGAACACGACGGGGTCTGCTGCTGATTGGCTGGAATGTGTCTGCTGACTGAGGTACAGGGTCAAAGTTTAGTCAATGATGATGTATAGGGGGCGGACCGAACATCGCATATGTTCGCCCGCCGCGGCGAACGCGAACAAGCGATATTCGCCGGCGAACTTTTCGGGCCATCTCTATACAAGATCCAGATGGCTATATTTTACTCAAGAGACACATATCCAACCAGGTCTATACACTCATTAATATTTACGCCCCTAACACCAACCAACGAAACTGGTTTGAGAGTATCACCCCAATAATAGACACCTTTAAAGAAGGCATAGTTCTTATAGGGGGAGACTTAAACTTGACCTTTGACCCCCAGACGGACTCAACTTCCCACAAATCGTCCCTTTCTCACAAGGCATTAAATGCAATAAAAAAACAGCTCCACAGTCAGCACCTTATAGATGTTTAGAGAGCCCTTAACCCAGAGTCCAGAGACTACACATTCTTCTCGCATGTCCATGGCTCTTACCATAGACTGGACCATATTATGATATCTAAAGAACACCTCTATCTTTGCAACAAAGCCTGGATTGACTCAATCCATCTATCTGACCATTCTCCAGTCATGACCTCTATCTCTACCCCACAACTCTTAATTGAAGGCTTAATGAACAGCTACTATCCTCACGGGAGCAGATACATAAGTTACAGAAATCCATGGATGAATTTTTCATCATGAATGCCCTCCCAGAAACCTCCGCCCATGTGGTTTGGGACACCCATAAAGCCTACATGAGAGGTCAGTTTATTAGCTCAGGCTCACTATTTTTTTTAAAAAGGAAAGCACATATAGATTATTATCATAAATCCAAAAAATAGAAACCCTCCTCAAAAAATTCCTCCAGGATGCCCAGTTGGCTCTGCAATCTTCAGGCAGAATTAAAAAATTATCTTAACACACAATCAGCCAAGTTATTTTTACATTCACAATACAAATTCTTCGCTCACGGAGACAAAGCCTCCAAATTCATGATGAATAGGATCAAAAAGAGAAGAGCACATAACTATATCAACAAGATATCCAGGCCAGACGGTAGCCATGCCCTAACAAAAGAAATAGCTCAGCTATTCCAAGATTATTATCAGGCCCTTTACAACATCCCCCAGAAAGAAAGGGACGCAGACTCCTCTTCCACCTGTCATCCAATTAAACAGTTCCTCCAAAATATCCTTCTTCCTAAGCTAGAAGAATCCCAAAAGAAAGCACTAAGTTCTCCATTCACACCCGAAGAACTGACCTTAGCTATAAAAAACCTCCCTAAAAGCAAAGCCCCTGGCCCTGATGGTCTACCAGCCCTATATTATCGTACCTTCAGTGGATCTCTGGTCTCTCACCTGTTAAAAATTTGCAATTTATCACTACAAGGCTCTCCCCTGTCCCCAGACAGGACTAAGGCACACATAACCTTCATCCCCAAAGAAGGGAAAGACCCAACTCAATGTGCGAATTACCACCCTATATCTCTTTTGAATTTAGATCTGAAGCTCTTAGCCAAAATGTTGGCCAACCGTCTTTCCCCCCTCCTCCAGCTGCTTATCCACAGAGATCAGACGGGTTTTGTAGCCGGAAGAGAGGGTAAGGATAACTCAGCCAGACTAATTAATGCTTTGTTCCACGCTAAAAAACAATCCCTCCCCCTTGTTCTTCTCAGTACGGATGCTGAGAAAGCATTTGACAGGGTGAAATAGGACTTCATGACCCTCATGCTAGAAAAGTTTGGATTCCCTTATGCTTACATTAAAGCAATCCTTTCAATGTACTCAAATGCCTCAGCATCAGTGATCGTGAACAATTCCCTTTCCCCTTCATTTGTTATTAAGAATGGAACTAGGCAGGGCTGTCCTCTTTCCCCCCTAATCTTTGTATTAGTTATGGAACCCTTACTTCAAACTATCCGTCAAGAAAACTAAATAAAAGGCATTAAACTGGAGGGACAGGATCATAGGGTCGCTGCATTTGCGGATGATCTTATGATAATTACAACCAGCCCTGAAACATCCCTGCCCATTGCCTATAACATTTTGGAAGTCTTTATTCCTCCATCAAATTTCAAGATCAACCTGAACAAATTTAACATCCTCCCAATAGGTCTTGGACCTTCAGTTAAACAAAAACTGGCCAAAACGTCCCCTTTCAACTGGGAAGCCCCCTTTCTCACATATATAGGGATCAAAATATCTCATGATATAAGCAAAATCTTCACACTCAATTACACCCCTCTCCTCAAGTCCATGCAAGACCAATTGACCAAATTACACTCCCCAACACTCTCCTGGTTTGGTCGCAAAAATATGGTTATGTCCTTAGTCCTTCCCAGACTCAATTACCTACAACAGTTTCTCCCCATCCCCATCCCGAAAGAATACTACAATTCCCTCTCAAAACTAATCAGATCCTTTATCTGGGATGGGAAAAAAATCTAGGATTTCCACAGCAGTCCTCCAGAAACCTAGAGCTTTTGGAGGTATTGGCCTTCCCTACCCTCTATTATACAACAGAACAATTATTTTGACAAGGGCCCTTGACTGGTTTAGACAATCACCCCACAAATCATGGGTGGGGATGGAAAGATCTAAATGCCTGTCCAACGGTCAAGGCTACCTTGGAGACATGGAAATGGTTCCAGGACTCTAATTTTGGCATTCCTATCCCTTCTCCCATTGTGCAAATAAGGGACGTACTAGACCTAGCTTCTGGTGAATTGAAACCATATGGTGCATACCTCCCCCACTCCGTCACTCAGAAACCCCTATCCTTTCAGTGTTTAATGATTCTGGGACTCTGTTGGAAGGTGAGGCCTTTCTATCCGTTATCCAAGCCCCTACAGCTAATCCTTTTATTGTCTCCTTTCTACGGAAATACATTACTAAAAACATACCTTAACACGCTCTAATCAGACCTCTCACGTGGTTTTAATCCCTGATTCAAAACCAATCTACTCCAAACAAACCTATTTCGCAAATCTACAAAAAACTTAGCTCACCGATCTTGCCACCCAAACCGGCCTATATCAATCTTTGGGAGAAAGATTTTGACCATACCTTCTCCCCTAGAGAACTATCCCGCAAACTCTTGACTCCTCATATGTCTTCTCGCTGTGTGAGGATCCAGGAAAATGGTTACAAGGTCTTAACAAGGTGGCATAAGACACCAGATACAACGTGTAGATATGGAGAGGGGAACTCGGTTGTCTGTTGGCGCTGCAGTCAGAAAAGGGGAACCTTCTATCACATCTGGTGGGCATGTCCACCTATCCACAAATGGTGGAAAGAAATATTTTCAAGGAGCAACAAAATCTGTAACTCAACAGTTCCGCTGTCTCCTCAATTAGCCCTCTTGGGATATCATTCGATACACCCCTTAGGATTCCTCCCTTATTCAACAAATTAATAATGGCAGCACGCCTCCTGGTACCGCGGTGCTGGCTCTCACCTGACATTCCCTTAGAAGATCAATGGATTTGCAAAATAGACACAATTTACAGATTTGAAGAAATTGCAGCCTGGGAAAATAGAACTTACACTAAGTTCAAGGAAAGCTGGAAAGATTGGGAGTTATATAAAAATTTTAAATATAATTGCTGCTCAACATTAACATTAATTGTAATGTCTTAACATTCTCTATCTATTGTCAATCTGATGAAACATCTACTACCCCTGTTGTACTTGTACGGCCTCTGTTTGATATTTATGCCATACAATTTATTGTAAGGTTTGTTAATTTTTATTGACTTAATAAAAATTAATTAAAAAAAAAGAAAGAAAGAACAGTTAGATAGATGATAGATAGATCAATCGATAGATAGAGTAAAGCCTGTATTACACTGCACGATTTTTTTGTCAGTTATTCGCTAATTGATCATTGGGCAGTGTAATACTGCCACCAATTGCCCAATGAACAAGCAAACAATCCAAATCTTTTCATATTTTAATAAAATTATCGATTGCAGATGGCAGATTGTTGTGAATGATCTGCCGCTGACACACCACTGTACAGCATGGGGACGAGCGATGGCATAGTGATCGCCTCTCCCTATGCTGCGGAGCAGATCACTGCATGTAATAGCAACAGTCTTCAGCGCTAGCAAGCAGGCGATTGCCGGGAGGGAGCGCTTTCCTCCTGGCAATCGTCTGCCACATCATGATAGGTTATTGGTTACTTACTCAGGGACTCCCCATAACTTCCCCATTTTTCCCCCATCAAAATACCATCCCAATAAGACACCACACACTTTGCTTGGATTAAATCGGCCACAGCAGCCGTTTTATTAATAAAATAAATACATCCATAAATAACAATAACATTAAAATTAACATTAACCCCTAACGAGGGAGATCGTAGAAGCCCCAAAATGTTACCATCCACAAGAAGCCAACCTGGCAACTCCATCTTGCCTCCAGCCATAAGCACCAGCTCGGAGACACCAACTGATGGACGCCACTCCAATCAACCAAGTACCTGAAACTATGAGAGTCCAGCCCCACCATTGAGGCCCTCCCATTTCCACTACCGTCATATACCACCAGCTTCTATGATCTCCCACCGCCACGACTGCCGCGACAGTTACCACAGACACATATATATATATTGCACAACCCCAAAACCTTAGGGTGGGAGGGAGGGAGTTTGTTTCCACACAAAATGGCGCCGGCTAACTGCCGGTCACCCCTATTTATCACCTAAACTCCTCCTTTCTAATCACCCTAGCCACTCCTCCCCACCACAGTTAACTAACTCCTACCCAGGCCCTTCCTACCAAAACCTATCATGGTGGCCTCCCCTTACCCTGCGTTCTAGTCCGGCCTCTCTTGATAGGTTATTGGTTACTTACTCAGGGTCTCCCCATAACTTCCCCATTTTCCCCCCATCAAAATACCATCCCAATAAGGCACCACACACTTTGCTTGGATTAAATCGGCCACAGCAGCCGTTTTATTAATAAAATAAATACATCCATAAATAACAATAACATTAAAATTAACATTAACCCCTGACGAAGTAAGATAAACCAAAAGGAGAAAAAACTGGAACTGCAAATAGCATTTGCTTTTGGGCGCTGCTCGGCTGGATATATATATATATAACGCAGGAGGTGAATTAAAAAGGTATTTATTTGTCTACGCGTTTCGAGGGAATTGGACCCTCTTCCTCAGGACAATCAGTGAGGCGGACGGAAAGATTGATTGTCCTGAGCACCCAAAAGCAAATGCTATTTGCAGTTCCAGTTTTTTCTCCTTTTGGTTTATCTTACTTAGTTTTCGCATTTAATCCCTAAATGTGCCCTGGAATCTAGGCTGCAGCAAGGCACCTCTGGCCGCTGGTCCATTTACCAGCCAGGCTCATCAAAGGCGTTGTGACTCTTCACAACAGACTCTGGTAAGCGCATTACTTTTTCATTACTGTAATCATTTTATACTGTACGCTGCCTCTCTCTTCTCCCCTCCCCTTTATATTAACCCCTGACGAGGGAGATCGTAGAAGCCCCAAAATGTCTGTGTAAAACAGTCTTTAGTGATAAAGTTCTAATCATATCAGAAATACATCCTATTTGACAGCAGACTCATGGCAGAAGAGAACACAAGAAACTCATAATGGAAAAGAATAGGGCAAGCTGACAATTTGCCTCCTAAGCTAAAAAATAAATCCATGTATGCAAGTCAAATCTTATGAATTAGTTGATGGCAATGGGAGGTTAAACTAAATGTATGCCCCATGTGAAAGTAAGCCTAGCTTTATCCATTAATAATTATTAATTTTAGGCTAGAGCTACATGGCGATTTTTGCCAAGACATCCATCTCACGTCCAACTATCACTGTGTAGCTGTGCAGCCATTGAACTGAATGGGGTCATAGCATACACAAGAGCAGCATATCTAACTTCTATGGAGAAACAATATTTATTTCTGAATTCAAAGTCCTATAAAGTGTGAACATCTTATTTTTTATTTATTTAAATTATTTGCTAAAAAGGTAAACAAACCCAAAAGGGTTTCCCACCTAAGGCTAATTTCACTCTAGTGTTTGTTTTTGGAACCAAAAAGAAAAGCCTCAATATACAAAGCTATGAGTATAGGCAAACAATTGAGAACCACATATATATCATAATATATATATATATATATATATATATATATATATATCTGAAAATAACAAAATAGGGAACCAGCAGAAAGGCAGATGCCGCAATTCACTGGCCTATGCCAATGGAAAGCATGTCAGGTATACAGATGGTATATATAAAAATTATCCCGTATGAGGCAACACAAATAATGCTGCTACAACTCAGTATGAGACATACGGTCATTACCTAGATATATCACTATCAGACAGGGCTCAGCTCAAAATTCAATCTACAAAAAAGGGGAGAGGTAATGGAGATAATTCCACTCGCCAAAGAGAGAGATAGAGCAAAGGCTAGGATCTAGCAATAGAGGGGAGATTAGTCCCTGGTTCAAAGATCTTATAATAAAGGATAAGAATGAGCCCAGCAAACAACTTATAGTTAAAATCGAAGTATATCACAAGACATGATGGGGGGTGAAGACAGCAGCACAGGTCAGGATAGGAACCTCGACGCGCGTTTTGCCTCAGCTTCGTCGGGAGGTGAATGAACATGTAGCCATATCCCCCTATTTATATCTCCCAGTAATCCCAGGTGCATGAGGTCTAAGTGAAAACTCACAGCAGCTGATGCCCAATATCGAGCGCTTCCTACCTGGTGATGCACGCCGAGCCAACAATTGCGACGCCGCACTCGTCAGAAGGAGGGGTGGAACGCACGCCATGCGTTCCAGCCCGCCTCCCAAGGAGGCATAGCGGCGTCCCCACGTGACCCGGCGCACAGTGCACCACGGCAGAGCGCTGCATCAGCTGATCAGGTAAACAGAATAGCCGAGTAAACAGAGTGCGTCCAGCGCAGCTGCCCCAATATTAGGGAATCCGGCATATGGGATATATATGGGAGATAGAAATCGTCCAAAAGCAAGGGTACATGTATAGATGGATATAAATATGGATATCGCAGAGGAATAGACATTTTTTAGGCGATCACCACATAGCATACCCAGATACAGCATATATATTACATAATTAGACCATAGTATGGGTACTCAGTTATTCAATCATAATTTGAGTGCTAAGTTATTAAATAGAGACAAAATAGAAAATACATGATCAGAAAAATATGAACTGTATGACATCAGTTACATGATTAAACCGTAATACGATGCTGTATGAGTTGCATGATAAGTATTGATATGTAGAGAAAATCTAAATCGCACCTCCTCATTCCTATACTTCTGATATGACAACTGTTTAGAATTTTCAGCATTTCTTATGATAAAACATGGCTATACAGCACTATTATCAATCATTTGCTGTGCACTATTAGGAGGCATTAGTATACAGTTTGATCAAAGAGCATAGGCCCACTTACCGCAACAAGGTTGATTCTTTTAAGTGGGGACCTACTCTAACTGTGGCGCGGCGCCGTGCGCCTCCACACCGCTCCAGCAGGCAATGGGATCCAGCAGCCACACAGCGGCCCCACTGTGCGGCAAAGCCACCTAGGCCCCGGGTCTCATCACTCCACCAGCACGGCACAGAAGCAGTGACGGCCACCGTCCAGCGCCGCATGTGAACTGGTGCAAAGAGCCTAGGTGGCTTTGCTGCACAGTGAGGGCGCTGTGTGGCTGCTGGGTCCCATTGCCCGCTGGAGCGGCGTGGAGGCGCGATGGTTGCCGCACGGTACCGTGCCAAAGTTAGGTCCCCACTTGAAGAGGCGACCTTGTCGTGGTAAGTGGGCCTATGCTCTTTGATCAAACTGTATACTAATGCCTCCTAATTGTGCACAGCAACACATTGATAATAGTGCTTCACTGCCATATGATGCTGTATTTTTATACAGTCGTTATATCAAAAGCATAAGAATGAGGATGTGCGATTTAGATTTTCTTCTATATTGTAAACATTGTATATTCTATTCCCCTTTTTTTCCCCTCTGGATCAGCACTCCTCCCCATTCGGCTTAGGTGCTTTTAATTAGCAGAAGTCTGCAAAGGGTCAATAAATTCCTACTACCTCTCTGTTGGAGTTCCTGAGAGGCTGTGAACAGGTGAGCTCTTAGCACCTGTTCACATTATGCGGTGCTGGACGGTGGCCATCGCTGCTTTTGTGCTGTGCAGGTGGAGTGATGGGGCCCAGGGCCTAGGTGGCTTTGCTGCACAGTCAGGGCGCTGTGTGGCTGCTGGGTCCCATTGCCTGCTGGAGCGGCGTGGAGGCGCGATGGTCGCTGCACGGTACCGCGCCAAAGTTAGAGTAGGTCTCCACTTGAAGAGGCGACCTTGTCGTGGTAAGTGGGCCTGTGCTCTTTGATCAAACTGTATACTAATGCCTCCTAATAGTGCACAGCAACACATTGATAATAGTGTTTCACCGCCATATCATGCTGTATTTTTATACAGTCGTTATATCAAAAGCATAGGAATGAGGATGTGCGATTTAGATTTTCTTCTATATTGTAAACATGAGTTGCATGATAAGACCAGCCAAAAACAGTCCATATTTAAGGGTGAGAGATACATGATGAAAAATATGTAATATGTAATATAAATGACATGATTGAATTACATAATTAAACCCTCATGTATGAGAATGAAAGATAGATGATAAAAAGTATAAAATATAATATAGATGACATGATTAAACTACATAATTAGATCCTAATGTAACAAAAAAAGAGAAAAAAATGAAGATTATCCTATAACCAACCCAAATAATTGGTCGGTAACAAAGACAATCTTTATAAAGTGCAAATTACATAGTGATAAAAAGAAAAAAAGAAAAAACAAGCACATATAATAAATACAAAATTGATAATTCATAATAACCGTGCAAGAAAAACTTGCCAATTTAAAAAATAAATCAGAGCGATAATATCAAGGTATCACTGATGTGATTCAAAGTGACTTAGTGCAGTACCTAGTAAACAAATTCATAATATCCGTACAAAAAAAATGCTAACCCATATGAGTAATAAATCGAAGTGATAATATCAGGAATATCACTAATACAGTTAAAAGTGACATAATGCAATAACCACCAAATTATAGAAAATGCTGACATCACAAAAACAGTGTCAACAACAGTATTAACGGTGTTGATGTGCTATATCAGAGCCAATAAATGCATCAAAAATTACTAGCATCACAATATCTAGTAACAAACAATACGCCTAACAGAAGTGTCCAGTAGTAAATCATAAGAACCAGACATAAATTATAAAAACATGTCCCATAGTGATGTCGCTGTAATAGTCCATCTTCATGTTCTCATTCCATATGGTGCGCTGTGTCAAGTGGGGACGCCGGCGCTATGCCTCCTTGGGAGGCGGGCTGGAACGCATGGCGTGCGTTCCACCCCTCCTCCTGACAAGTGCGGCGTGGCTATTGTTGCCTCGGCGTGCATCACCAGGTAGGAAGCGCTCGATATTGGGCATCAGCTGCTGTGAATTTTCACTTAGACCTCATGCACCTGGAATCTGTGGCAGATATAAATGGGGGGATATGGCTATATGTTCATTCACCTTCCGACGAAGATGAGGCGAAACGTGCGTCGAGGTTCCTATCCTGACCTGTGCTGCTGTCTTCACCCCCCATCATGTTTTGTGGTATGCTTCGATTTTAACTATAAGTTGTTTGCTGGGTTCATTCTTATCCTTTATTATAAGGTCTTTGAACTATCATTGTCTGAGGGACTAATCTCCCCTCTATTGCTAGATCCTAGCCTTTGCTCTCTCTCTCTCTTTGGCGAGTGGAATTATTATCTCCATTACCTCTCCCCTTTTTTGTAGATTGAATTTTGAGCAGAGCCCAGTCATATATCTAGGTAATGACCATATGTCTCATACCGTAGCAGCATTATTTGTGTTGCCTCATACGGGATCATCATTATATATACCATCTGTATACCTGACATGCTTTCCATCTCTTGGTGGGTGACAGCGGCATAGGCCAGTGGATTGCGGCATCCGCCTTTCTGCTAGTCCCCTACTTTGTTATTTTCAGTTTTATATATATTATGATATGTTTACTATAATCAAATAAATTATATTTTTGGAATATTTTGTGCAGTCTTTTGTTGTTTGTTCTGGCAAAGGACAGCCTTCTGAGTCTCTCTGGATCCGGCATTGCTGGAAGCTACTGTACATGAATGCCGTCCAGCCCCATTAACTATAATGGGGACCGGCAGAGATCCGGCCGCAACCCAGCAAATATGCTGGGTTGCTAAAATCAACAGGACATATTGCCCACCTTAGTTAATGGAGCTGGACAGCATTCATTTAGCTTTTGGCAATGCTGGTTCCAGAGAGACTCAACAGGCTGTTCCTGGCCAGAAAAGCTTGCCAGGTCTCTGAAATGCTAGCATATCCATATTCCATTCAATCTCCACTTCACCTAGAAAGTGGTGGTTCCAAAGGCAGAACCCCTACCTATATATTTATAGCAGTTCTGGGGATTTGTCATGTCTTATGTAAGCAATTTATCTTATGACTTTCTTCTGTGAATGTACAAAACTATGTTTATGGAATATAATTTTATAGGAGCACTTGATAATACAACCACAAACACATGCAACATAGAACATAAAAAAAACTGGCTGATCACAAAATTTTATGGGTGGAATTTAACCATCTTAGTTAAAAGAGCACTGGACAAAAACTAAAACATCTGTATCTTTTCCTGTCAATGCACCAGCAAATCAATTTTTTTGTATGAAATTATAGTAAATTTGTTGGCAAAAAGCACATTATAAATTCCCATTACTATGTTAATAATATAAAAAAATGTAATCATTCATAGCATATTGGAAATCTATTTTGCATATCAAATACATTTCATTGGCTGTCATACATTCTCCTATAATATATAATTGCCTTTTGTAAGTTACATTTCTCTGTAGATGATTAGGATATATAAGAGTTGAACGTATTGCATATAAAGAACCCATAAGAAAAAGTCAATGAAAATGATAGTATTGTAGAGTAAAGCCATGATAGGTTAAAAAGCAATTAACATTATATGATGAATTGGTTAGTGTGAAGTGGTGATATGACACAAAGTGTAAGTGTATAATTTTCATATTAATTAGTATCCTTTGCAATGTCTTTCAAGAGGTCCTATCAGCTAACATAATGCTTCAAAGATAGCAATCTATCATTAACCTAAAATGCTGAAGAATCTAAATGAGAAAAGAGCAGTATTTGAACATTTTCAACTCTGGTGTCTTCGGTATTTCTGTTCAGAAGCTATAAAATTAAAAGACACAGCGCTACCTAGGGTTCAAACGTCAGATCCAAAGACACTATAAACCCAATATCCCATTAGAACTTGTTAGACACAAAAAGGTGCACTTTGGAACTATGGAGGGTAGTCCAAGTGCAGGACAAGTCTTTGTGAGGGATCCGCAAGCTGGATTAGTGATAGCATCAATAAAACAACAACTTTCCAATGTGGTGTAAGTTCTAGACTTGACCGGGGGTGAGTGAATGGATGTTTACTTTTGTTTATTTTTGATAAAAATAGCTGGGCACTCGATAAACACACAAAATTTAATAATAAAACCAGATAAAACATACAGCAAATGACAGATCAATAAAAAAAATTATATACAATAAATCAATATCATACGATTAAATAAATACCATACGATTAAAAATATTCGTAGAGAGGATCGTCCTATACTGAAAAAGTGTTCTAAATGGAACCATGGTACTACTGCCCCCCAACTCAAGAGCAAGGAGGATTTTTTTGAACCATCATACTGGATTTTATATCACTTCTGGCACTACATCTTTGCCACACGATTTTCTACTAACGAACCAACACAGAGTCATTACCAACAAACCGTCAGCCGTGGAGGAGTCAATTACCCACCCGCCTTCATAAAGACGTCATCAGCCTTAAGGTTAATTCGATATCGATACATGTCTGCTGGCCAGCGTGTGATGCGATTAAGTGCGGTATAATCGAAGGGTAAAATCGTGGATACGTAAGTGGATTCGTTATCATACTACACCAGTGTCTCAGGACTAACGGCTTTATACGGCACATTAAATCTCTGAAAAATCGCTGTGATTTTCATCTTAAACATGCTTCTTTGGGCCTGTGTAGCGGGACGCCGCACACGCGCCATGCAATTTGGCTTTTGTACCCTAGGAAGAGAGACTATTTAGAGCACTTTTTCAGTACAGGACGATCCTCTTTACGAACATATTAATTGTATGGTATCCATGTAGAACACTTTTTCAGTATAGGACGATCCTCTCTACAAATATTTTTAATCGTATGGTATTTATTTAATCGTATGGTATCGATTTATTGTATATAATTTTTTTTTATTGATCTGTCATTTGTCGTATGTTTTATCTGGTTTTATTATAACATTTTGTGTGGTTCCAAGTATTAGCGAGTGCCCAGCTATTTTTATCACTTTTTTTAAGTATAGTGGGTGAGTCTGTATCTGCTGTGAGCACCACTTCTCCATGGTCTAAAACTCTTGTGCAGCCTAATCACATTTTTATCTACTCGTGAGATTCGCGAGAACTGGAGCGATTTCATCCATCCGGAGGCGGCGCCATCTCAAGGCGGCAAATATTCCGGGGGGCAGCGTGGACAAACGGGGGCACTGATTGAAAAATTAATGACTGAATAAGCAATACCGGGGGCATGCAAGTAAGGCTATAGCTTTAGTTTCATTTTCAGGTGAAAGGTCCTCTTTAAATCACATTTTTATGATTAATGTATTTTTATTAGATTCTTGGTGATTTTGTTTTTTATTTTCCATTTAAATATCTATAATTAAACAAAAGGCATAAATTCCTGCAGTTTTTACACTGGCCACTAGTAGTATAACGCTGATGTTCTTGTCAAACTCAAAGTGACAGGTGGGCACGCCCATTTTCCACCCATAACCCCGCCCATTCTGAGGATAACCCCACCCACAATCCTGCGCAAGCCACACCTAAAATACCGCCCATTTAAATCCCCTTTTAGATCCGATAAAGCGTCAGTAATTCAATTAAGTTTAATATGTTTAAAAATAAAATAATACTAAGCTTATATTAAGCTTATATTATAAATATTGGCAATAGTTATTTGATCCGTCTATCTAATTATCTATAGGATCTTCGTTGATCTCACCGAAGGTCCTGTAATTATCTATCTAGGCCAAATCTATTGTTCAAAAGATAAATATTTTATCTAACAATCTAGCTATCTATTACATGTCTATCTATCTATCTATCAATTTATCTATCTATCTAGCCCGCATCTATCTATCTATTTTATCTAGTACCTTTGATGAGACTCTTTCCCCTCCCATAACACCGCCCACACCTCCCACAAACCCTCCCAGCCCCAGCCCCAAAACTGATGTCAGAGCTGATCTAACCGAAGGTCCTGCTCTAATTAATTATCTATCTAGGCCAAATCTAACGTTCAATAAATAAATATTTTATCTATTATCCATCTATCTATCAATTTATTTATCAATATATCCATCTATGTTTCTTTCTGTCTATTTTATCTAGGACCTTTGATTAGCTCCTTTTCCCCCGCCCATAACCAGCTCATGCCTGCCACAAACCCTCTCAGCCCCTCCCATCATGATGTCATCGAAGATCCCGCAAGGCAGCAGTCCCTTTGGAAGTGTACCTGTGATCTTTGAAATTTGCTTTTAATTATATACGATCATGTTTAATAAACCGAAGGCTGTCGTTATTTGAGCAAAATATTTGATCACCCCATTTAGCACAGATATGTATCATTTATAAATATTAATTCGGGGCCGATTCTGTCTACTCATTTTCCCTATTTCATAGCCCATGAACAGAGGTTTACAGACATGCCAGGGCAAGTTCTAATATATTTATATAAAAAGATTTGAAACCGCGCTGCTTAAGATCCAGTCGAACGCTGCACAGGTGAAAGAATCAGGGTATTAGCCTCCGTCCTCCTCTCTCAAGGGGTTCAATTCTCCTCTGACACCTCCTCTGTAGGATTAAATGACCGGCATATAGTGAAGTACCCTCTAAGTTGTTATTAAAAATAACAGTTGTCGCCCCTGAGGAAGCCAGAGAGCGAAACCCGGGTCGGGCAGGAGTTTGATTTTATTTTATTGTGACATGCCTGTTATCTACCATTGTTTGTGAGTAGAATAAAACCTTTTTTAATAACAACTTAGAGGGTACTTCACTATATGCCGGTCATTTAATCCTACAGAGGAGGTGTCAGAGGAGGATTGAACCCCTTGAGAGAGGAGGACGGAGGCTAATACCCTGATTCTTTCACCTGTGCAGCGTTCGACTGGATCTTAAGCAGCACGGTTTCAAATCTTTTTATTGCATGACTCTCGAGTATGAACTACCCACCACACCACATCGGAACCAGCAGCGCAAGTAATTGTCAGTGTTCTGGGACACAGGACTGACATTTCTGTTTTTTACTTTATCTAATATATTTATATAACTAACTATCTGTCATCTATCTATCAATTTATCGATCTATTTTTTCTAGGACCTTTGATGAGCCCCTTTCCCCACCCATAACCCGCTCAAGCATTCCACAAACCCAATAGTACAGTTTATACATGTGTAGAGATGTCGCGAACATAAAATTTTCCGTTTGCGAACGGCGAATATGAATTTCCGCAAATGTTCATGAACGGGCGAACCGGGCAAACCGCCATAGACTTCAATAGGCAGGCGAATTTTAAAACCCACAGGGACTCTATCTGACCACAATAGTGATGGAAAAGTTGTTTCAAGGGGACTAACACCTGGACTGTGTGATGGAAAATTACGTAGTTGACGGAGTGTCGGGTTTTAATCCATAAAGGGCATAAATCACCTAACATTCCTAAATTGTTTGGAATAACGTGCTTTAAAACATCCAGTGTGTGTATACGATCAGGTATGATGTTGTATCGATCAGGTAGTGTAAGGGTTACGCCCGCTTCCATTTGCACAACCGCAAACTCCCCATTTGCACAAGGTTGGATACCAAGCTAGCCACGTCCCGTTCCTTGTCCTCACTGACGTCATTTAAGGTCTCTTCCTCCACCCAGCCACGTACAACACCAAGGGTCCCCGAAAGATAACAACAAGCCCCCTGGGACGCCTGCTGTGTTTGGTCTTCCACCTCCTCAAAGCCACCTTCCTCCTCTGACTCCTCTCCTTAAGACTCCTCTCTCTGCGTTGCCGCAGGTCCAGCAATTGACGACGGCAAGGCTGCTTCTGGTGGTGATTGTGACCACAACTCTTGCTCTTCATGCTCATCTACGGCCTGATCCAGCACTCTTCGCAGGGCACGCTCCAGAAAAAACGCATATGGGATGAGGTCGATGATGTTGCCTTGGGTTTGACTGACCAGGTTTGTCATCTCCGCAAAAGGACGCATGAGCCTACAGCCATTGTGCATGAGCGTTCAGTAATGCGGCCAAAAAATACCCAGCTCCGCAGAGGCTGTCCTCTTTTTTTTTTATTAAAAAAATCTGTTCTTAAAAGTTTAATCTCTGTTTTGTCCCCTATCAGGGGCCGGTGTATAGAATAGATTTTAGGAATCGGGAGATGGAAAAAGATGGTTGGTCGGTTCTCTTGCTTCCAATTTGGGGCACTGCGCGTGCGCCGTGCAATGTACTGTGCCACCCTATATGAGTGGTGTGTTAAGTAGTACTATTCTTATCAGTTTAATCCCTGTTACGTCCCCTATCAGGGGACGTGTATCGAATAGATTTTAGACAACCACAAAGAGTTGTCAATAGATGACACACTCATGACATAAATTTTTTTCCTCTATGCGTCAATCTTGGCGTAGTGATGACTGTGCTCGTGCGCACGTTAGGGAGATTTCAGGCGATGGTGGTTTTTCAAAGCCTATGGTCCTGCCGAGGTAGTTCAGTGACAGTTAAGTGACCCAGAAAACAATGATTCTGCAGTGTGAGCCCATTGTTGGCCTAGTAGGCTTTAATGATCACCTTAGATGATCACAAAGAAAATGTATGTTTTTTCTATGCAAAATTATCCAGCCGATCGCTTTTGGTCTGTTCACAATGTAGCAACGACCTTATCATCTGGGGTGTGCCAACATTGCCAACACACTCATAGAGGTGATCGCTTCATTGTGATACGCAAGCCCATTCACCACAACAAGGTAACGATCACGAAGGGGAATTGACACATGTATGTGCCTTTTTTTTGTTTTGTTTTTGCAGCCACAGTGTAGCACCAGAGGCCAGAAAAATTTGGCATGTACAAATGCCTAAAAAATTAGGTATTGTTGCAGCCACTGCTGTAGCAGCGGCTGGAAAAATTTATGTTTTCCAGGCAGAAAGTGCACTAAAACATTGTGGCTTGAACCCTAGTTGGTGGCGGAGAAGTCATGCAAGTCATCCGGCATGCAGAGATTAAATACAGCAGCGTGTGGACCATTTTTAGCCCAATGCATCTCATCAGGCCTTTTTTAGTCAAATGCATCCCCCACTGTCAGTCCCTTCGGGATCCATGCCTCATTCATCTTAATAAAGGTGAGGTAATCTAGACTTTTTTGACCTAGGCGACTTCTCTTCTCAGTGACAATACCTCCTGCTGCGCTGAAGGTCCTTTCTGACAGGACACTTGAAGCGGGGCAGGCCAGAAGTTCTATCGCAAATTGGGATAGCTCAGGCCACAGGTCAAGCCTGCACACCCAGTAGTCAAGGGGTTCATCGCTCCTCAGAGTGTGGATATCTGCAGTTAAGGCGAGGTAGTCTGCTACCTGTCGGTCGAGTTGTTCTCTGAGGGTGGACCCCGAAGGGCTGTGGCGATGCGTAGGACTTAAAAAACTCTGCATGTCCTCCATCAACAACACGTCTGTAAAGCGTCCTGTCCTTGCCGGCGTGGTCGTGGTAGGAGGAGGATTACTTCCACCTCTTCCCCTGTTAGATTCACGTTGTGCTGTGACATCACCCTTATACGCTGTGTAAAGCATACTTTTTAACTTGTTTTGGAACTGCTGCATCCTTTCCGACTTCCGGTAATTCGGTAACATTTCAGCCACTTTCTGCTTATACCGGGGGTCTAGTAGCGTGGCCACCCAGTACATATCGTTCTCCTTCAGCCTTTTTTTACGAGGGTCCCTCAACAGGCATGACAGCATGAAAGACCCCATTTGCACAAGGTTGGATGCCGAGCTACTCATGTCCCGTTCCTCGTCCTCACTGATCTCATTGAAGGTCTGTTCTTCCCCCCAGCCACGTACAACACCACGGGTACCAGATAGGTGACAACGAGCACCCTGGGATGCCTGCTGTGGTTGGTCTTCCTCCTCCTCAAAGCCACATTCCTCCTCTGACTTCCCTTTCTCAGACTCCTCTTCCAGCGTTGCCGCAGGTCCAGCAAGCGATGATGATAAGGCTGTTTCTGGTGGTGATGGTGACCACAACTCTTCCTCTTCATGCTCATCTACGGCCTGATCCAGCACTCTTCGCAGGGCACGCTCCAGGAAGAAAACAAATGGGATGAGGTTGCTGATGGTGCCTTCGGTGCGACTGACTATGTTTGTCAACTCCTCAAAAGGACGCATGAGCCTACAGGCATTGCGCATGAGCGTCCAGTAACGTGGCAAAAAAATACCCAGTTCTGCAGAGGCTGTCCTAGCACCCCGGTCGTACAAATACTCGTTGACGGCTTTTTCTTGTTGGAACAGGCGGTCGAACATTAGGAGTGTTGAATTCCAACGTGTCCGCTGTCGCAAATCAAGCGCCTCACTGGCATGTTGTTTCGCCGCTGAATATCGGACGAGTGCGCCATGGCCGTGTAGGAACGCCTGAAATGGCCACACACCTTCCTGGCCTGCTTGAGGACGTCCTATAAGCCTGGGTACTTATGCACAAAGCGTTGTACGATCATATTCAACACATGTGCCATGCACAGCACATGTGTCAACTTGCCCAAATGCAATGCCGCCAACAAATTGCTTCCGTTGTCACACACCACTTTGTCAATCTCCAGTTGGTGCGGGGTCAGCCACTGATCCACCTGTGCGTTCAGGGCGGACAGGAGTGCTGGTCCGGTGTGACTCTCTGCTTTCAGGCAAGTCAACCCCAAGACGGCGTGACACTGTCGTATCCGGGATGTGGAAAAGCCCCTGGGGAGCTGGGGGGGTGCAGTTGATGTGGAGCAAGATGCAGCAGCAGAAGAGGACTCAGCCGAGGAGGTTAGCGAAGAGGATGGAGTAGGAGGAGTAGAGGAGGTGGCAGCAGGCCTGCCTGCAAGTCGTGGCGGTGTCACCAACTCCTCTGCAGAGCCACGCATTCCATGCTTGGCAGCCGTCAACAGGTTTACGTGATATACCTGCCCTGACCGTGCTTTGCAGACCAGGTATCAGTGATTAGATAGACCCTTGCCTCAACACTGTGTGCCAGACATGCCATGACTTCCTTTTCCACAATAGAGTACAGGTTGGGGATTGCCTTTTGTGAAAAAAAAAATTCGGCCGGGTACCTTCCACTGCGGTGTCCCAATAGCTACAAATCTTTTGAAGGGCTCAGACTCCACCAGCTTGTATGGTAAAAGCTGGCGGGCTAAGAGTTCCGACAAGCCAGCTGTCAGACGCCGGGCAAGGAGGTGACTCTGTGACATTGGCTTCTTACGCTCAAACATTTCCTTGACAGACACCTGACTGTGGGCAGATGAGCAGGAACTGCTGAAGGTGAGAGGCGGAGTGGCGGGTGGTTGAGAGGGGGCAAGGAGGACAGCAGTAGTTGACGTGGCTGAAGATGCTGGACCAGGAGGAGGATGGTGGCTTTGAGTTTGTGTGCTGCTTGAACTCATCATGTGTTGATCCCATAGGCGTTTGTGATGTGAGATCATGTGCCTTCGCAAAGCAGTTGTACCTAGGTGGGTGTTGGACTGCCCACAACTCAGTTTCTTTTGGCACAGGTTGCAAATGGCATTGCTGTTATCAGAGGCAGACACACACAAAAAATGCCACACTGCTGAGCTTTGCAATGACGGCATTCTGGTGGTGGCAACAGCATGCGTTGATTGGCGTGCTGTCTGGCTGACCCCGGGTGCCGATACATGCTGTCTGACTGTGCCACTAGCTCCTCCTCTCTGTCTCCCCATCTGAACTTTCCCCCTGTTCTTCTTCTCTTCGAGCGGGCACCCACGTGACATCCACGGACACATCGTCATTATCAACCGCTTCACTTGTATCTGACAACTCAGCAAAGGAAGCAGCAGCGGGTATAACATCATCATCATCACACCGTACGTCCATGTGTGCAATGCTGCCTGACTGAGACATATCCCTTTTATCTACATCCTCTGGCAATAATGGTTGTGCATCACTCATTTCTTCCAACTGATGTGTAAATAACTCCTCTGACAGATCAAGTGAAGCGGCTGTGGTGCTAGTGTTGGTGGTGGTGGCGGGCGGGCGAGTGGTAACTTGAGAGGTGCCCAAAGCTGAGCTGGAGGAGGATAGTGCGTCAAGGTTCCGAGCGGAAGCTGTAGAAGATTGGGTGTCCTGTGTAAGCCGTTCAACTATGTCCTCAGAATTTTCTTTGAGTTCAGGGTACGTGGCCTCTGAACACTGGGCATTATTCTAGGGCCAAAGGAAATCACAGCACCAAGACCACAACGGCCACTTCGGGGTGGCCTGCCTCTGCCTGTCATTTTTTTTTTGATTAGTGGTACTATACGTGCAAGGTACTGTGCCACCCTATATGAGTGGTGGGTAGTGGGCACAGTACAGTCTGTGGGCCTGACACACACTGGCAGGCAACCTTAATTATATTACAGAGGAAAAATTAAATGACTTTTTTATCTGCAAGGTGCTGTGCCACCCTATATGAGTGGTGGGCAGAGGTCACAGTACAGTCTGTGGGCCTGACATTTACTGGCAGGCAACTGCAATTATATTACAGAGGAAAAATTGAATGACTTTTTTATCTGCAAGGTGCTGTGCCACCCTCAATAAGTGGTGGGCAGTGGGCACAGTACAGTCTGTGGGCCTGACACTCACTGGCAGACAACTGCAATTATATTACAACTGCAATTATATTACAGAGAAAAAATTTAATGACTTTATCTGCAAGGTACTGTGCCACCTGATATGAGTGGTGGGCACTGGCAGTGGGCACAGTACAGTCAGTGGGCCTGACACACACTGGCAGGCAACTGCAATTATATTAAAGTGTAAAGTGCAGTCTGTGGGCCTGTGGCCTCTCACACACGGGCAGGCAACTGCAATATATATATAGAAAAAAATAAAATAAAAGCAGACTGATGTACCAGCCCTAAAAAGGGCTTTTTGGGGTGCTGTCAGGACGCTGTCTTTACAGCAGATGAGTCTTTGAGGACTGGAGTGGACACAGAACACTGGCCTAGCTAACGATTTCCCTATTAATTCAGCAGCACTCTCCCTGCTCTAACTAACACTGCAGCTTCAGAATGAATCTAAGATGGATGCTGTCCTTGCTTTTTGATAGGAGGTGGGAGGGTCTGGGAGGGTCTGGGAGGGAGGGTATGCTGATTGGCTGGAATGTGTCTGCTGACTGTGAGGTACAGGGTCAAAGTTTGCTCAATGATGACGTATAGGGGGCGGACCGAACATCGCATATGTTCGCTCGCCGCGGCGAACGCGAACAAGCGATGTTCGCCGCGAACTGTTCGCCGGCGAATAGTTTGGGACATCTCTATACATGTGTTAGGAGGCATAGGCATCATGCTGCACAAACAGCTGAAACAATAAAGAGCCAGAATAACACAGCTAAATCAAGCTACTTCATATCTATCTATCTATCTATCTATCTAGTAACATAGTACATAAGGGCGAAAAAAGACATTAGTCCATCCAGTTTCGGCCTGTCATCCTGCAAGTTGATCCAGAGGAAGGCAAAAGAAAAAACCTGTGAGGTAGAAGCCAGTTTTCCCCACTTTAGGGGAATAAAAAATTCCTTCCCGACTCCAATCAGGCAATCAGAATAACTCCCTGGATCAATGACCCCTCTCTAGTAGCTATAGCCTGTAATATTATTACGCTCCAGAAATACATCCGGGCCCCTCTTGAATTCCTTTATTGTACTCACCATCACCACCTCCTCTGGCAGAGAGTATCATAGTCTCACTGCTCTTACCGTAAAAAAAATCCTCTTCCATGTTTGTGTACAAACCTCCTTCAGGCCACAGACCCCCCTTTGATAAAGGTCATCATCCGACCAAAACGTTGTGACTAGTGTTGGGCGAGCATCTCCTCCCCGCACATTTGTTGGCTGCTACACAGCCAATAAACTTGCAGGTAAGTTCTGCCCTTCACTGTAATGCCGTAGCCATGTTGGCTACTGGCATTACAGAGATTGGCTGGCCGGAACGCGTCATCGGCTGCTATATAGCAACCGATGACTCGTGTTCGGCTCAGTCTTAGTCAGGGAGAGCTGTTGTCACAGGACGCCGGCGACGTGACTCTCCTCTCCTGCGCCGCCGGCGCCTTAGTGTAACTCGGCGGCAGACACGCACGCCGTATCGGTTGTTGGGGCAACGGGGGGCGGAGTGCGCCCGGCCGCACGCTTCCTCTCTGTGCGACCGGCGTCCCCTGTCCCCATAGTAACCATAAGGGGCTCAGTGCCAGACTTGGTGGAGATCGGGTGGCGCTGGCCATGTCACATGACCTCTCCTCGTCAGTATTTAAACAGGCAACCTGCTAGCCACAGGTTGCCTGTGATTAATTGTCCAAGGCTATCTACTATAGAGTTACCTGCGCTATCTGGATTTGACCCGTGCCTGTTTTTGACCCGCCCCTGCTTGCTCCTTGTTTCTTACGTGACCTCTTGGCTTGACCTTCGGCTTGTGACCTGACCTGTTCTTTCTCATTCCTGTGGCACCGTGATACTCTCCTGGTATTTGACCCCGGCATCTCCTGACTATTCTTTGCTTACTCCATTTGTACTTCGTCGCACTCTTGGTTTTGACTCGATCCGTTCACTATCCGTTGTTCGTTTTGTCTTTTCTCCAAGCACGTATTTTAAGCTAGGGACTGCCGTCCAGTTGTCCCCTTTCATTAGGACTTGCGAGGCAAGTAGGCAGGGCCAGGGGTGAGGGTGGAACACAGTGGTCACTATCCTCCCCCCTGCTTGTGTGTGTACGTGACAGTGACAGCTGTGCTGAAGAAGGGACAGATCGTGTAAGGAGTGAAATAGTAATGTGTTATTGAAAAAAATCTTGTTGGAGACTCAAAAGTCCTTTTAAAGACTATAGTTGTATCTGGCAGCAATATATATTTTTAGCGCAAGCTGCGCTAAATAGCTTGCAATTGTTTGGCCGCTGCAGACATCGACATTACCTGCGCTACATCTCCAGTATAACGTTAGCAGATCCGAAATATCAGTGACATTCAGTGTCATTTTTTTTACCGCTGGTGACAGCGACATTATCTGCGCTACATCTCCTACGTAACGTGTGCGCAGCCTAAAAAAGTCTGTGACATCCAGGGTACTTTTTCCATAGACGGTGTCCGCTGCGGACAGTTACATTACCTGCACTATACCTCCTGTATAATGTTTGCGCGTCCTAAATATCAGTGACATTCATTTAGTGTAATTTTTATTAGCCTCTGGTGACAGCGACATTACTTGCGCTATACCTCCTGTATAACGTTTGTGCGTCCTAAAATTATCTGTGACATTCAGTGTACTTTTTTCATAGACGCTGTGGACAGCAACATTATCTGTGCTAAATCCCCTGTTTAACGTGTGCACATCCTAAAAATATTTGTGACATTCTGTGTACTTTATTTGTGCATACACTTACAAAACATGCTCTACTGTACGTGTGACATACTTGCAAGCATTTATACCATTTAATATGCGCAAGGAGAGCAGTGAGGGACGGGGAAGTGGCCGTGCTGCTGATGGTGCAAGCAGAGGCCGTGGCCCTGAGCACAGTGAAACTGTATCTGCTGCAAGAGCACAAGAAAGACACTACTCCACGATACCTAGCTTCATGTCCTAGTTTGCAGGGCGGCGCAGGATACCACTCTCGAAGTCAGACCAGTGCGACCAGGTGGTTGGTTGGATTGCAGTAGATAATGCTTCCAGTTTGTTAAACACCACCCTGTCTTCCACCAAGCCCAGTCTCAGTAGCCAAGAGTCTGGTCAACAGAATCCTCACCCTGATACTCCTTCCTCCCACCATGGAGAGTCTTGGCAAACAAGTGATCCCACACTTGATTTTCGACCAGCCCGCTTGAAGAGGGACATGAGGCGATATTGTGCCCTGATTCCCAAACTCTTGAGCATCCACAGTCACAAGAAGATGACGGTGGGGAACAGCAATTAGTGTTTCAAGAGGTGGATGATGTTGATGAGACACAGTTGCCAATAAGTCAACCACAATTAGTGTCTCAAGAGGTGGATGAGGATGAGACAGTCGTCAATAACAGAGGTTGTTGTTAGGTCAACAAGTCAGGAGAATAACCAGAGTGAGGAAGTGGAAGAGGAGGTGGTGGACAATGAAGTCACTGACCCAACCTGGGAAGGTGGCATGCCGAGCTAGGAGAGCAGTACAGAGGGGGAGGGATCTGCAGCACCGCAACAGGCTGGAAGAGGCAGTGGGGTGGCAAAAGGGAGAAGGCAGGCCACACCAAACAGGCCTGCAACTGTTCCCTGGAGCAGCCCCTTGCGGAAATCTCCCTTGCCAAGGGATAGGTGTTCCGCAGTGGGTCGCTTTTTTGAGAAAAATGCGGAAGATAAAAGAATTGTCATTTGCAACCTGTGCCGTACCAAAATGAGCAGGGGCATGAACACTAGCAACCTCACCACCACCAGCATGATCCGCCACATGGCATCAAAGCACTCTAATAGGTGGGCCGAACGCCTGGGTCCAAAATCAGTGTCTGCGGGTAACACCACTGCCTCCTCTTCCCCTGTGTCGTATATGAAAAACCGCAGCACTCACTTGTCTTCAATTATGCAGGATTTATTCACCAACAAAAATGCAACGTTTCGACCGTCATGGTCTTTCTCAAGCAACAAATAATGTAAACAAAAACAGATATATATACACTCCCTCCCAATAGGTCACATGACCAAATTAAATATGCAAATAAAAAATCAATTATGTGAATTATCTAGATCTCACCAACCTGTTGTCTAATCTTTTATATCTGAGTATACTTGTCATTACCCTGTATATATTACACACAGTGTCATTCCCTTAAGTATAATTATACAACAACAAGAGTGTTTACTTATAAAAACCTTGGTAGGAGTCTGGTTGGCACATCCTGGAGGGGACCTTCCTCATCGTTCTATGCTGTCAGAAAAGCGCACGCATCTCAGCGTTTCCCTGTTGGAGATGCGCACGCGCTGGGAACACTTGCAGGCACCCAGAGGGCGCGCTCATCCTAGCGTTCCTTCGTGGTTAGTGCGAATGCGCATTGGGTATGAGGCTAAGTTCCTTGCGCTGACGTGCTCCTTGTGTTGCTATAGTAACGTTCTAAACAAAACATGTGGGCGTGTCACATCGAGTCCTTAGTATGATGTTTCAGCAGCTCCATCTGTGTTTAACATTATCCTTATGTAACATATGTCTCTACTCAAAATAATTGATTCAGCATTATCTTTATATCATGTATGCCGCTGCTCCAATTCTTGATTTCACCCTTTCAGGTAATTTTACACTACCAATATTAGGCAGTTCTTGGCCTCAATTATAACCACAGAGTATGTCCATTTACATGTCTATATGTAATTTTGTAATTTAGAGCAATTAAGCTCCATAAATACCAATACATATATGCAGTGGGGGAAATAATTATTTGACCCCTCACTGATTTTGTAAGTTTGTCCAATGACAAAGAAATGAAAAGTCTCAGAACAGTATCATTTCAATGGTAGGTTTATTGTAACAGTGGCAGATAGCACATCAAAAGGAAAATCGAAAAAATAACTTTAAATAAAAGATAGCAACTGATTTGCATTTCATTGAGTGAAATAAGTATTTGAACCCTCTAACAAAAAAAGACTTAATACTTGGTGGAAAAACCCTTGTTTGCAAGCACAGAGGTCAAACGTTTCTTGTAATTGATGACCAAGTTTGCGCACATTTTAGGAGGAATGTTGGTCCACTCCTCTTTGCAGATCATCTCTAAATCCCTAAGGTTTCGAGGCTGTCTCTGTGCAACTCTGAGCTTGAGCTCCCTCCATAGGTTTTCGATTGGATTAAGGTCCGGAGACTGACTAGGCCACTCCATGACCTTAATGTGCTTCTTCTTGAGCCACTCCTTTGTTGCCTTTGCTGTATGTTTTGGGTCATTGTCGTGCTGGAACACCCATCCACGACCCATTTTCAGTTTCCTGGCAGAGGGAAGGAGGTTGTCGCTCAGGATTTCACGATACATGGCTCCGTCCATTTTCCCGTTTATGCGAATAAGTTGTCCTGTGCCCTTAGCAGAAAAACACCCCCAAAGCAAAATGTTTCCACCCCCATGCTTGACGGTGGGGACGGTGTTTTGGGGGTCATAGGCAGCATTTTTCTTCCTCCAAACACAGCGAGTTGAGTTAATTCCAAAGAGCTCTATTTTGGTCTCATCAGACCACAGCACCTTCTCCCAGTCACTCTCTGAATCATTCAGGTGTTCATTGGCAAACTTCAGACGGGCCTGCACATGTGCCTTCCTGAGCAGGGGGACCTTGCGAGCCCTGCAGGATTTTAATCCATTGCGGTGTAATGTGTTTCCAATGGTTTTCTTGGTGACTGTGGTCCCTGCTAATTTGAGGTCATTAACTAACTCCTCCCGTGTAGTTCTAGGATGCTTTTTCACCTTTCTCAGAACCATTGACACCCCACGAGGTGAGATCTTGCGTGGAGCCCCAGAGCGAGGTCGATTGATGGTCATTTTGTGCTCCTTCCATTTTCGAACAATCGCACCAACAGTTGTCACCTTCTCTCCCAGCTTCTTGCTAATGGTTTTGTAGCCCATTCCAGCCTTGTGCAGGTCTACAATTTTGTCTCTGACATCCTTGGACAGCTCTTTGGTCTTTCCCATGTTGGAGAGTTTGGAGTCTGCTTGATTGATTGATTCTGTGGACAGGTGTCTTTTATACAGGTGACTAGTTAAGACAGGTGTCCTTTATGAGGGTGACTAATTGAGTAGAAGTGTCTAACCACTCTGTGGGAGCCAGAACTCTTAATGGTTGGTAGGGGTTCAAATACTTATTTCACTCAATGAAATGCAAATCAGTTGCTATCTTTTATTTAAAGTTATTTTTTCGATTTTCCTTTTGATGTGCTATCTGCCACTGTTACAATAAACCTACCATTGAAATGATACTGTTCTGAGACTTTTCATTTCTTTGTCATTGGACAAACTTACAAAATCAGTGAGGGGTCAAATAATTATTTCCCCCACTGTGTATATATATATATATATATATATATATATATATCTGTCTACAGTTTGTTGTCAAAAGGGCTCCACAGTGGCAGAATATAGATTCTAAATTAAGCATGAGCAGCTAACGTGGCCCCAACTTGCGCAAATATTTATATGAGTACGTTTGAGGAGACCTTCATATACCCATCCAGCCACTTTACTTCTGTGAGAGGCTGGATGAGGTATATAGATGACATTTTCTTCATATGGACAGGAACACTGGAGGGACTCTTTGAGTTCAGACAATATGTTAACTCCATATATGACGAATTACAGTTTACGTCAGTGCACACACAGACAGGATTACAATTCCTAGACACTATGGTTTATGGTGTTGAGGGGATACTACGGACGGACCTTTTTGTAAAACCCACAGACAGGAATAACATGCTTCTGTTTAAAAGTGATCATCCTAAATTCATGAAGGAATCATTACCATACAGTCAACTACTCAGGGTAAAACGGAAAGTATCAGAAGAAGATAAATTAGAAGCCAGATTGGAGGAAATGTGCAATAAGTTCAATCAGAGAGGTTATCCAAAAGCTATGGTACAGAGACACAAACGTAGGGTGAATAACTCCAAACGAGAAGATTTACTCAATGAGAATAGACCACAAAAAGAGAGTAGAAGAATTCCCTTTGTCTCAACATATACAGCGCAAAGTAAACGACTAGCACAGGTCCTCAAATTAATTGGCACATACTGACACAGACATTTCCTGATATTGAAGAATTCCATAACACCCCCCTCCTTTCATATAGAAGGTCACAAAATCTAGGGGACAGACTGATACATGCCGATATAAAATATTCTGAAATACCCAGAGTTAAAAAGAAAGGCTGTTTTCCCTGTTTGAGCTGTTGTAATTGCAACAACATGTTAAAGGTTAGTAGCTTTACACACCCTAGAACAGGTAAAAAAATATCAGATAAAGGGTTATTATACATGTAGGTCAGAATATGTAATCTACACACTACTGTCACGGCTGTATGTGAGCAACAAGAGCATACACAGTTAATAGAGCTACTGACCGGACCCAAACTAGGGAGGATAAAGGGTGACCACTGTCAGACCCTCAAAACTCTCCCTATGCTGCTAAAGCACATGCCCGGATCCAAATGGTGGAACGGGGCATGCCCACGTACCTAAGACTGATGACCACTGTAACCCCTACAAAAGTGGTAGGGGCACGGCCACCGGTGCCCTGCTGAGTATAAGGAGGGGACCGTGGCCGCCTCAGATCCAGTCAGAAAATAAACAGGTACTGTACACAACAATGTCTGCACACTTAGCTGAAGGAGCTGCAGCAGCAGAGAAGACGGATCCAAAGACAGCTGGCAATATCCGGAGTGCTTGCTGCAGCAGAACACAGGTCCAGTGAAATGATAGCTAACAAGTGAAGATACTCAAGCAAGAGCTACAACTCAAATGAGAAATATAATCCACACCCTAGAAAGGAGGAGGGGTGATTTAAAGGCAGGGAAATCAAACGCAGGAGGAACAGCTGGGAGGACTCCTCCAAGCTCTAGTAGTGACATCATCACAGGGGTGGAGAAACAGAGCTGTGAGAACGTCTCAAAGCTCTGGTAGTGACAACTACAATGTCCCTGTGGGTTATTATATGTGGGAGAGACAACACAGGAACTCAGAAATAGAGTTAACCAACATCGCTACCTAATACGGAAATTACTCTCTGGAGAGAGACAGGAGGACACCCCAAGAAACAAACAACCGGTACCGGAACATGTTCTGATCGATGGGATACTACTAGGGATGAGCGAACCCGAAATGTATAGTTCGGGTTCGTACCGAATTTTGGGGTGTCCGTGACACGGACCCGAACCCGGACATTTTCGTAAAAGTCCAGGTTCGGGTTCGGTGTTCGGCGCTTTCTTGGCGCTTTTTGAAAGGCTGCAAAGCAGCCAATCAACAAGCGTCATACTACTTGCCCCAAGAGGCCATCACAGCCTTGCCTACTATTGGCATGGCTGTGATTGGCCAGTGCAGCATGTGACCCAGCCTCTATATAAGCTTGGGTCACGTAGCGCTGCACGTTACTCTGCTGATTCAAGCATAGGGAGAGGTTGCTGCTGCGACGTTAGGGCGAGATTAGGCAGATTAACTCCTCCAAAAGACTTAATTCAGTGATCGATCTCCAGCTGTGGATCATTGAAGTGCCAATATTGAATTGCTCACTTTTTTTAGGCTGCCCAGAGCGTTTTTATATCACTTTTTTCTGGAGTGATCGGCGGCCATTTTGTGGCTTGTGGTGCGCCAGCACAAGCTACCACCAAGTGCATTTAACCATCAATAGTGTGGTTATTTTTTGCTATATCCTACATCAGCTGCAGGCTGAGCCTGTGTCACCGAAGTGCATTTAACCATCAACAGTGTGGTTATTTTTTGGCCATATACTACATCAGGTGCAGGCTGAGCCTGTGTCACCCAAGTGCATTTAACCATCAAAAGTGTGGTTAATTTTTGGCCATATACTACATCAGGTGCAGGCTGAGCCTGTGTCACCCAAGTGCATTTAACCATCAATAGTGTGGTTATTTTTTGGCCATATACTACATCAGGGGCAAGTTGAGCCTGTCACCCAGCGCCTAAAAAATAGACCTGACATTTATATTCCTCCAAATCAGTACTGTTTTAGCTGGTCAAGTTATTTGTAGTGACCGTAAAAGCACAGTTTTTGTTCTGGGTTGAAAAACTTTTCCCAAATTTGCCATTCTCAAAATTAGTAGTTTCTGCTATATCAGGCCTAATTTAAATCTATCCCAAAAAGGATATCTTAGATTCAAGGTGCTGATAGTGTCATTCTGAAAAACTTAACACACACGCTACCGTGCAGATACAAGTCTAATTCTGTGATTAAAGGTATATCTGTCACACAGCGCGTAAAAAATAGGACTGACATTTCTATTCCTCCAAATCAGTACAGTTTTAGCTGGTCAAGTTATATTTAGTGACCGTAAAAGCACAGTTTTTGTTCTGGGTTGAAAAACTATTCCCAAATTTGCCATTCTCAAAATTAGTAGTTTCTGCTATATCAGGCCTACTTTAAATCTATCCCAAAAAGGATATCTTAGATTCAAGGTGCTGATAGTGTCATTCAGAAAAACTTAACACACACGCTACCGTGCAGATGCAAGTCTAATTCTGTGATTAAAGGTATATCGTCACACAGCGCGAAAAAAATAGGCCTCACATTTATATTCAACCAAATCTGTACTGTTTTATCTGGTCAAATTATTTGTAGTGACCATAAAAGCACAGTTTTTGTTCTGGGTTGAAAAACTATTCCCAAATTTGCCATTCTCCAAATAAGTAGTTTCTGCTATATCAGGCCTACTTTAAATCTATCCCAAAAAGGATATCTTAGATTCAAGGTGCTGATAGTGTCATTCAGAAAAACTTAACACACACGCTACCGTGCAGATACAAGTCTAATTCTGTGATTAAAGGTATATCTGTCACACAGCGCGAAAAAAAAAGGCCTCACATTTCTATTCAACCAAATCTGTACTGTTTTAGCTGGTCAAATTATTTGTAGTGACCGTAAAAGCACAGTTTTTGTTCTGGGTTGAAAAACTATTCCCAAATTTGCCATTCTCAAAATAAGTAGTTTCTGCTATATCAGGCCTACTTTAAATCTATCCTAAAAAGGATATCTTAGATTCAAGGTGCTGATAGTGTCATTCAGAAAAACTTAACACACACGCTACCGTGCAGATACAAGTCTAGATCTGTGATTAAAGGTATATCTGTCACATAGCGCGAAAAAAATAGGCCTCACATTTCTATTCAACCAAATCTTTACTGTTTTATCTGGTCAAATAATTTGTAGTGACCGTAAAAGCACAGTTTTTGTTCTGGGTTGAAAAACTATTCCCAAATTTGCCATTCTCAAAATAAGTAGTTTCTGCTATATCAGGCCTACTTTAAATCTATCCCAAAAAGGATATCTTAGATTCAAGGTGCTGATAGTGTCATTCAGAAAAACTTAACACACACGCTACCGTGCAGATACAAGTCTAATTCTGTGATTAAAGGTATATCTGTCACACAGCGCGAAAAAAATAGGCCTCACATTTCTATTCAACCAAATCTGTACTATTTTAGCTGGTCAAATTATTTGTAGTGACCGTAAAAGCACAGTTTTTGTTCTGGGTTGAAAAACTATTCCCAAATTTGCCATTCTCAAAATAAGTAGTTTCTGCTATATCAGGCCTACTTTAAATCTATCCCAAAAAGGATATCTTAGATTCAAGGTGCTGATAGTGTCATTCAGAAAAACTTAACACACACGCTACCGTGCAGATACAAGTCTAATTCTGTGATTAAAGGTATATCTGTCACACAGCGCGAAAAAAATAGGCCTCACATTTCTATTCAACCAAATCTTTACTGTTTTAGCTGGTCAAATTATTTGTAGTGACCGTAAAAGCACAGTTTTTGTTCTGGGTTGAAAAACTATTCCCAAATTTGCCATTTTCAAAATTGTGGTGAATGGGAACAATGAGGAAAACATCTAATTAGGGACGCGGACGCGGACGTGGACATGGTCGCGGTGGTGTTAGTGGACCCTCTGGTGCTGGGAGAGGACGTGGCCGTTCTGCCACAGCCACACGTCCTAGTGAACCAACTACCTCAGGTCCCAGTAGCCAGCAGAATTTACAGCGATATTTGGTGGGGCCCAATGCCGTTCTAAGGATGGTAAGGCCTGAGCAGGTACAGGCATTAGTCAATTGGGTGGCCGACAGTGCATCCAACACGTTCACATCATCTCCCACCCAGTCTTCTGCAGAAAGCGCACAGATGGCGCATGA